>NW_017300288.1:52515-56643 GCF_001594075.2 Trachymyrmex cornetzi
CTGCCACAAAATATACGATGCGCACATGCGCTGCAGACGTACATTCGTGCTCTATGGCTACAAGTTACTCGCTGTAGTACAGGGCACGAAATTTGAACTCAATAGCACACTAAATATGATAAGCTTTCTTAATTTGGTCAAAGAAATTACTCAATGCTTAAGTTGTAAACAAATAATTTAAAGTTGTGGTCATAAATAGGTACAGAAACACACGATGTCCCACTTACAAGGGAGGTTAGGCAACTCAAAAATTTAAAAAATTCTGAAACTTGGTGTGCAAGTAGAGTAGTTCATCCGTAACAAAAAACTATTGTTTGTTTGTGCGGAATTTCAGTTCTAGAGGGAAAAACACCCCTTAAAAAAAATCGGTTTTGTTCTTTCGAAGCGAATATCGTCGAAACAATAAGGGATAGAAAAAAATTTCCAAATTAAAAATTGAATGGCTTTATAAGTACCATAAAACTGTAATAAAAAAAAATTTTTTTTAAATTAATTATTTATTCAATATCTTTATTTTTAGACCGTATATGTGAGAAACACAATCAATACTAGAAATTCAAAATGCCTATTACGGTCGAAGCTGGATCTTCGTTGCTTTTTTAAATAATTCAATCTTGAATTACTAATATACGCTATATATGTACTTGCATACGAGTATATACCATATTGTAGTCTTTTTTCACAAACTGCGCGCCGAATTATTTTTCCGGACTAAATAAACGCAATTAAAACTACTCTAGTAATCGCGAATTAAATTGCTAAGCAATTTAATAATTTTGATGCTACCATCAAGCATCATATATTATAAAGATGTTAGTATATTAAAACTGTTAATAAATTTATTGCGAAAAATATTACCTCGGCCGGGACTTGAACCCGTATCTCTTGTAAACCGTACGAGCGTCCTAAGCCATTAGTCCACCGAGGCCTTAGTAATATTCTTCGCAATAATCGGTACACTCTAAAGAAACAACGTCTTTCTTTCAGGCGACGTAATCTAAACAATATCTTTATTTTTAGACCGTATATGTGAGAAACACAATCAATAATAGAAATTTTAAATTTCTAAAAATAAAGATATTGTTTAGATTACGTCGCCTGAAAGAAAGACGTTGTTTCTTTAGAGTGTACCGATTATTGCGAAGAATATTACTAAGGCCTCGGTGGCCTATTACGGTCGTAATTATTTATTGTGCACATCCACCATCACCCCTATTTTCAAAAATTTGTTTACGTTAATATACATAAAATTAAAGAGCATTTTACGCTGAAAACGATATGATAATTATGTTCCGAAAAACCATTTTTCAAATATAAACGAAAACTTCTCTATTTGCCCTGTACGTATTGGTCTCATACCGCGTTGGCTGCGCGAAGAAGCGTGAAAGGCAAATACAATACAATCCATTAGTACAGCAGCAACTATTGAAATAATAGCTTTTATAAAACAACAAATAACAATAATAATGATAATAATAATAATAATAGTTTGTCTAACTGCTTGCAAAACCAGTCTCAAATATTTTTATAAAGTGTATAAAGAAAAAATAGTGTATAAAGAAATACACAAAACACTTTGGACAATTAAAAACAAAGCATGAATAAAGAAATTATTTTTATAAAATATCACGCATTTAATTTTGGTCTTAGGAATAGTTACTTGTAACGTAGTGAAAAAGAAAGATACTGTATCAACAGTAATTCCGTACGAATAAAAAATAGGTTTATGTTCCAGATGAACTACCCTATTTCCACACATTGCTCCAGAATTTTCTGAATTTTTGAGTTGCCTAACTTCCCTGTTAAGTACCTGGGCGTATGTAAAGTATGTACAACTTCCGTGTGAAAGATAAAACTCTCAAATTAATTAAAAATAGTCGCAGTGACGTAGGTATATGAATCATAATAAATGCAACATACATATCATACATACTAGGGTGGCTCTTATTTACCTTTGAAGAAAATTTTTTTTGAATTTTGTTTGCGGCATTTCTCAAAACTGTTCCAATTTAAGAAAAAAAAATCTGTGCTAAATTTCAGCCCAATCGGATAAGAAGAAAACGTGCCGCCGGGCTACTGAACTTTATTATAAAATGAAAAAAATCATCGATTTTCTGAATATCTTCTAACTTATTAAACTTATAAGAAAAACATTATATTGTCATTATATTGTCATTGACATTATATTGTCTGACGTGCTCGTGAGCGGTTGCTTTCACAAGTGCAAAATGGTTTAATTATATTTAAGTTGATATACATGTGAATTTTATAAATTTATTTATTTTCCATCGTCATCTGAGAAGGTAAATTACTTCTGTTTTAACTGATTTTTATTTTTATATGTATTTGACATTTTATAACGAATTTCTATTACACCTTTTGAATTTTGTTTTATATTTTTCAAAATTGTTCCTAGAGATGTTCGTGTCGGCATATTTAATATAGTTTCAATAGGTCATAACTCCTTTTTTAAGTTTTTTCTTCTGATAAGGTAAAATAATTTCCGTTACTTTTATATTCATCTAACATTGTAAAATAATTTTTGATAATTTGTTTAATTTTGTGTTACATATTACATATTTTTCCTATAGATGTTTGTTATTGCAACTTAATTTTATTTTCAATGGGACTACTTATATTTGACTTCGATCGACATGAATATTCTTACAGAATTAAGATATTGTGATAATTACTTACTCTTTTCTTCTGAGTTTTGACTTTTTTACAATAGCTATTTAAGACATTGTATTATTTAATCATTATGAAATGTTACAATTAATTAATTGATTTTTTATGTATGTATATTATGTCAGCGACTTTATGTTATTTTGTTTTTATTTTTATTAAGTAATTTGAAGTTTTTTATTATTACCGGATGTTTAAGTTAAAATTTTGTTTTTTACATTGAAAATGACCCGATCGGAGTCGAAACATGTATTTATGTATTTAATGTTATTATACTAATTATAATTTTTTGTTAAAATACTGGTTCTATGCCCTTTTAATATTCATTTGTTTTATACATATTGAACCTTATTATTATATTATTTTATAAAAAAAAAGTTTCAAACAAAAGTTGTAGATTTGAATATGGGGCATATTTTATGTTATGTTCATTTTTTCGTATGACGAACGATTTTCGAGAAAAATAAAAAAAAACAGGAAATAGATTAAAAATTGTTAGTGATCTTCTTAATTAACTTGAATATTTTTATTTAAGGCAGGCACAAAAATACATATATTCTTGATTTTTAACTTAAAAGGGTAATTTTAGAAAATTTTAAGAATAATTTATAAAAACAATATTAGAAACCGTTGATATAAAATGCTGTAATTAAGATTAAAAAGTAATTTGTATTTAAGAAAAATTTAGAATATTTTATTTTATTGTATCTCTCTCTCTCTCTCTCTCTCTCTCTCTTCATAATAATAGACTATTTTATCATATCTTAATGTAATGAATTAAGATAATTACAAATTAACACATTTTATATAGATTATTTTTATTATATAACTTTCAGTCTTATAAGATCTTATATCTTTTTAAACAATATCTCTTTTTTATAGTCGGGGAAACCGACGGTGGTAATCATTCACAATTTGTAAAATATATTGTGCTTGTTCTGCGTTCTTTGTGAATAATCTGTTATAATTTTCCACCAATTGAACACCCCTTTCTACCGTATCATTAATAACTCGTAGTTTATTCATTACTTCCAGCCCTTTTTGGAAACTACTATTTTCAGACCACAAATTGATGGGTCGGTTTGCAAGAATTGATCATCTAATTCATATCTTTTAAAAAAATTTTTAGTTTTGACAGAAATGAAGTATTCAAATCCCTTTTGCATAAATTAAAAAATTTCTTCATCTTTTATTAATATTTGCTTAATATTTTCTAATGGCAAAGTCAAATAAAAAAATGCCAATGCGATAGCTTCACGATAGCTAAAATACTATAAATGGTTCCTAAACGTATATAGTATCTACGTTGAAGCATGATTTAATGTGTCTTCTGCTACTAAAGCATCATATTAAGATTTCAAGTTTCTGTCTAAGTTTTACGAATATCGAACGATTGATCATAATATTTCTCGAATTACTTTGCATAAATTGAGGAACCATTTA
>NW_017300288.1:56698-65882 GCF_001594075.2 Trachymyrmex cornetzi
TTTGCCATTAGAATTGAAGCAAAAGATGATTGATGCTTTAAATCATGAATCATGTGACGAAAATATTAATCGAGTATTAATAAAAGATGAAAAAATTTCTGACTTTATGCAAAAGGGATTTGAATATTTCGTTTCTGCCGAAATTACAAATTTTTTTAAAAGATTTGAATTAGATGATCAATTCTTGCAAACAGACCCATCAATTTGATCTGAAAACACTGTTTTCCAAAAAGGGCTGAAAGTAGTGAACAAATTACGAGTTATTAATGGTAAGGCAGAAAGGGGTGTTCAATTGATGGAAAATTATAACAGATTATTTATAAAGAACGAACAAAAAAAAACAAGCACAATATGTTCTGCAAATTGTGAATGATTACCATCGTCGGTTTCTCAACTATAAAAAAGAGACATTGTTTAAAAAGATATAAAATTTTATAAGACTGTAAGTTATATAATAAAAAGAATCTATATAAAATATATTAATTTGTAATTATCTTAATTCATAATATTAAGATGTGATAAAATATTCTATTATTATTAAGAGAGAGAGAGATACAATAAAATATAATATTCTAAATTTTTTTCTCAAAAATAAATTACTTTTTAATCTTAATTATACCATTTTATATCATCGGTTTCTAACATTTCTTTTATAAATTATAATTAAAATTTTTTAAAATGACCCTTCCCCTATATTCAAATCTACAACTTTTGTTTAAAACTTTTTTTAATAACTTAGAAGATATTTAAAAAATCGATGATTTTTTCATTTTATTAATATTATTAATATAATAAAGTTCGGAAGCCCGGCGGCACGTTTTCCTCTTATCCGATTGGGATGAAATTTTACACAGATTTTTTTTTCTTAAATTGGAATCGTTTTGAGGGGTGCCGCAGCAAAAAATATTAGAAAGTCGAAAATAAGAACCACCCTAATACATACATACATACATACATACATACGCTGTTTGTTATTTTATTTGACTACTTTACAAACTGCACGATAAGACAGCGTGTAGAACTCTATTTTAATATTAAATTGTGCAGAGTGATATTGATAATCTTGTTGAAAATTCCGATTACATTTTCAATTATGCGGATGTGTTTGACTCCTGACAATTATATACTAATAATATGATCTCTTTTTGTACATATTTTGTAATTTAATTATACATTGCAAGTTATACTACAAAACCGTAGGTTATCTAAATTATGGATTGTAGTTGGTACAATAATGGAATTCTTCATAAAAATGTTGAAAACAAAAATACTCGCCACACCATGCACAACGCATAAAAACGGCCCTTCCACAAATATTACATGCTTTTCATTTCTAAAATAACAGAAATCTACAGGGTTTTGAAATTCGCTGGGATGCGTTGTTAAATAGCCGCTTTTAAATCAAGCTTATTGGAAGAGATTTATGAATCTAGGCGAAGAAAATTGGTTATGGGATAATGATTGCAGTTTAATTATTTCATTACGCGAGTGTAAATTGATATCTTCTCCTTGAAGAGTTACATTATCGGAAAACGTCCCCACAAAATTTTTCCAAATTCTAAAACCAAACACATCTAAAGATTGAATGAAGCCTATCGTTTTCTTTGAAATAGTCATAAATTTTACTTCTTTATCTTCAGGAATGTATTGTTCTAGCTGACTCGGACAGTGCCCTGTCCACGAGTTGAGTAGAAGCATGCTTTTACAGCCAGTATTCGGTAGATACACTTCACTAAACTATGTCTTGAAGTGTTCCGTTGTATTTTTTCTTGACTTCGACGATTCAATGTAAATATTAACTAGGCGGAATAGAGTTTCCTGCACCCGTGGTCCAAATGTTTCTGTAGCTCCTTTCAACACTGTATATAATGGTGAAAGAAGAGATCCACTTGCCGAAATAATCGGCATAATAGTGTAACTATGTGTTGTAGAAGATACCGATTGAACCATTGCTTCAATTGTTTTTGTTCCTGATTTCGCCAATGTTCGCCCAGAATGTACTTCAAGGTTGAAGCCACTTTCGTTTGCATTATAAATTTCTTCAACTTCGGTAGCTGGAATGTTAGATCTTACATTTGAAACAAATGAATGTGCGACATCTTTTAGATTGCCAATATTTTCAAGTGTAAATTGAATGTGGTTATCTTGCAGGAAATAATTTTATGCACATTCTTGAATTTCCAAATCCACCATTTACTTAAATTCGGGTGTCAACTTGGTCCTTTGCCTTCAAGGCCCATAATCTTAAATTCATGTCATGAATAATAGATCTTCTATCACAAGCTTCTTCAAACTTTTCCAATACGTATTTCGTAATAAATACGAATTTATCTACATTTGTTCCACCTTTCTCTACACTTGTCTCCCACCTGTATAGTTGATTTAAGGATTTAATCTTGCGAAACTTGGACTGTACACTAGTTAAAGTTCGACGGGCCTTTTTTCCACCCTTCCAAAATTGAACAGCTTTTCTTTATAACTGAAGTCGACTTTGCCACCTTCATCATATCAATAATGTATTCTTCAGGTTCAAAACAATCTTCATCTTCTTTTTCTGCAGCCGTAATATACTCTACAACTTGTGCTCCATGTGGTTCTGACGGATCGGTAAAATCCAGCACGTAATCATGTACTAATAATAATACCGCGAACGAGTATTTTGAACATTTTGTAGAATATTGCGAATTTCATTATGTACTTCAATTTCAAACGGTATTATAGGTGTTTGTGTTATTTGAAATGCAATTTGAAATGTAGTTACTAACATATTTATTACATTCGCAACATTAAATGCCGTCATTTTAAAGAGAATTCTGTCAAGAAATTATTATTAACAGAATGGTGACTGATTGTTACAAATGAAACTGGAAATAGTACTTCCTCGGGTATATTTATATGAATCAAAGTACACGATTACATAAACTTATTTACGAATAGATATTGCACAAATAGATTATTAATTGCATCATCTTATTCCATTAATAGTCCAATCTATGCCCTACAAAACACTATATATCTTATCGTGTGGTTTGCTAAATAGTCAAGATTATCAATTTGACATTGTGTCAGTTAAAGTTAAAAAATGGAGTTCTATGCAACATCTTATTTATCGTGCGATTTGCAAATCAAATGTATATTAAAATTAATTGTAAGTATATATCGCTTTATGAACTATTTTAATAATCAACCGTGGTAAAACTGACTTTATAAATTTAACGACTTGGTTTCTTTAAACAAGAATTTCTTTAAGTACAAAAATTGATTATAATTGTTTCATTAATAGTGTTATTGAATTAATAAAATTATTTTTAATAAAATAATAAATATTGGATTCTCTCACACAGTTTCAATGTTCTATATTTATTTTCTTTTAGAATTCCAGAAGTTTCGTTATCATGGATATTACTGATTGCGATTTTTTTCTGCCATGGCGACATGACATACGCCCAGGCACTTAACAGGGAAGTTAGGCAACTTAAAAATTCAGAAAATTCTGAAGCAATGTGTGGAAATAGGGTAGTTCGTCTGGAACATAAAACTATTTTTTATTTGTGCGGAATTACTGTTGATACAGTATTATTCTTTTTCACTAGATATACGTTGCAAGTAGCTGTTCCTAAGACCAAAATTAAATGCATGATATTTTGTAAAAATAATTTCTTTATTCACACATGCTTTGTTTTTAATTGTCCAAAGTGTTTTGTGCAGTCCTTTATACACTATAAAAATATTTTAGACTGGTTTTGCAAGCAGTTTGACAAACTATTATTACTATTATTATCATTATTATTGTTATTTGCTGTTTTATAAAAGTGTTACGTCCGGTGGACTCCGCGATTTCTTGGTTTCGCGACCATTCAATCAACAAAGTATGATATGAACAAATCCAATTAATAACACAAATCCGAAAGAAGTTTCCAGCCACAAAATCTTGTTTGCCTAGAATCGAGAGATCCGCGATAAAAACTCTCTCATAGCGCTGACAATCAAACGTTAAATCTTCTTTCGAGCATAGAAAACGAAAATCAACATCAAATAATCACCAAATAGCGTTGATACCAAGGCACTAAGCCAGGTAACGAAATAATCCCCGCGACAATAAGAGCGATAGCGCGGACCGACACTCGAAAGAAGACAAAATGTTTAGCCATCTCACCGATATCACCGTGGGCCCAACGATAATGGTCCCACGCTTAGGCTTAAGACAGGGTTATAAATCTAGTAATATGACATTTTCCGACACTGAGAAAAATCAACACGAACCGCGACTCTCGATTAACTAATCCAGAGATATTTATCCATCGTTCAACATGAGAACGAATAAAAAATGACACAGCGGGCGGAGCTAACCGGAAGGCAATTGTCCAATGACGAACCGAAACTGTATCACCTCAGAATCCTGCGAACCTGATTCCCCAAATTCCAAATTAGACACACCCTACCATGGAACCTCCCCCTAAACAATCCCTATATAAACCGCGACATCGCGAGATATAGAGCAGAGAGATATAGAAAAAAGGGCTTTTGCACAGTCATTAAACTCAGTGCACTTTAGCACATTTGTACACTAAACTCTGCGCGATCTTCGCAATCAGGCGAACATTACCATCTTTTCGATTCCCGATACCTGAAAAGTTGTCGAGTGGCTCATCCGAAGCCACCCCCCCCCCCCCCCCCAGAGGACACCTTTCGATCTCTGGGTTCAAATCTGCACGGCTTCTAAACAACAGTAAGTCACTTCCTCTAACCACTTACTTCGTGAACCCTACTAGATAATTCTCTCGCAAAATATTAACTCCTCTCAGCGTCTCTGCACTCTCAGTTTTGCTTCTATAATTTACCTGTCATCCTTATCCTCCCACATTCATCGATTTCTTCGATGAACTCTACATCCATTATTTGGAAGTCCGCTTAATTCGCGAACTTCACTCTTTTATATCTCGCTTCCTCTTGTTATGCAGAGCCTGATAATAAAGCATGTCATTTAATCACCGTAGTGAGTGGTCGACAACGCGCACGCCCTTCCCGTGCAACTAAACGGTTACGCGCCCAACGACTGAGAGAGGCCCGTCGGCTCTTGGATGAAGCATACAATGAATTCCGTGGCAGTATAAAAATCAACGACAAAAATAACGATACTATCAATCCAGAAAATAACAGTAACAATGATAATAATCTAATAAATAACTCTAGTGATGGTCATCCTGTTGAAAATCCTCCTCCTCGGTCCCCCTTTCCTGAAATAGTTCATCCCGTTGCCACCCCTCCTCCTCGAACTCCTTCACCAGCCTTTTCAGACGCTCTAACCGAACGCATTTTTACCGACACCCCGCCTCACACTCCCGATTCTTCCATCCAGTCCGTCCCTCCGTCTCCTCGTCCCGTTTCTCCCGCTGACTCTATATCAAGCGTGGAGCTATTGTACGAACTTCCCCCTCCTCGTCCTCATTACTATTTCCATAAATTACTATTTCCACTATTTCATTCACGGGAATCCTCAATCTAGCTTCCCTTTTCTCTCGATTCAAGTATCCACCGAACCCCTTCCCCCGAATACTTTCATCATCGATTTCGTAAACGCAGATCCAGATACCATTAGAAATGCCATGAATGGCCAACCTAGCGAAGCCCTTATACCCGTTTACTTTCCTCACTCCCCCCATCCTTTCCTAGTCCCCGTAGCCTTTCTTCTGAATTTCTTTCCCCCTTTCTCTGTCATAATCAACGAACTTAGCTAATAACCCAACATGTATTGCCTCTCCATCATCACACACACATAACACACTCACATATACACTTAGATACACGATAGCGGCACAAATGCTTTTAATTATAATTAACCAAAAATTATAGCGATCTATCATTAATCATGCCAAACTGTCGAGTTTTTTTTTTGAATGTATATAAACTTAATAACTATGTTTAACTTTAATTTAATTTTAACTATATAAAATAAATTTTATGTAGACTCAATGATTATGTTTAACTTTAATTTAATTATAAAATTTATGTAACTCAATAATTATGTTTAACTTTAATTTAATTATAAAATTTATATAAACTCAATAATTGTTACATTTTTTGTTTAATTTCCTACAAAACTGTAATTTACTTTAGTAATAAAATGAAATTTTATTTAAATTGATTTCCTCCAGTTGATTTTTTTTAATTTAAAAAGGACCTCGTACTCTCGCGTTTACCAAAAATTGCACCTGGTCCACTCCCGAGTTATAGAGATTCATTTCTTTGACTCGAAATTGGACCGACGTACGCACTGCTCAAGGAAACAGGTGTTATAGCGTCCCTTCAGGACGCTGACCCATATTCCGGAGCGATAGGAAGTGCGTCTCTCAGGTGTTCGCCACTGCCCGTATACCTGCGAGATAAAGTCTAAGCGTCCTTCCATACCCTCTCCAACTCCATCCTTGCCTCTCTCGTTTAAACGTATTTCCACGGGCTTGGACGTAACAAAAGCTATTATTTCAATAGTTGCTGCTGTACTGATGGATTGTATTGTACCAGGTGTACAAGTATGAAATGCGGATTTTTTTTCAAAAAAAAAAACACGTTAAATTAGGAAGAATGATAAAAAGTGGTTTATTCAAAGTGTGCTCCATTGCAAGTTACACATTTTTCCCATCTTTCGGGTAATTTGTTGATACCACGCCAGTAAAAATCTTCCCCTTTTGCCGCGAACCATTCATCGAGCCATTTTTTCACATCTTCGTACGAACCAAAGCGCTGCTCAGCAAGTGCGTGACCCATCGATGCAAACAAGTGGTAATCGGAAGGAGCCAAGTTTGGCGAGTATGGACTAGCACTTCCTAGCTGAGTGTTTCCAACGTGTCGCGAACCGGTTTTGCCGTATGTGATGGAGCATCGTCAAGGACGAAAATGATTTTGTGTTACCTTTTTCGATATTCTGGTCGTTTTTCGAGTAGCGAACGGTTCAAATTGATCAATTGTTGTTGGTAGCGTTTGGTATTAGCCGTTTCAGTAGGCTTTAACAGCTCATAATAGACCACACCCTTCTGGTCCCACCAAACACAGAGCATCGTCTTCCTGCCAAAGCGATTCGGTCTTGCGGTCGATGTGGATGGTGCGCCTGGGTGTACCCATGATTTTTTGCGCTTGAGCTTCTCAAAATATATCCACTTTTCATCCCCAGTAACGATACAATGCAAAAACGACTTTCTTTTATATCGTTCGAGCAAAATTTCACATGTGTTTTTGCGCTTCTCCATCTGCCTCTCGTTCAACTCATGTGGTATCCATCTGCCGACCTTCTGAATCTTTCCCATCTCTCGTAGACGATTAGAAACAGCCTGTTGATTAACGCTCAATTGCTCTGCCAGTTGTTTCTGTGTTTGTGAATCGTCTTCGTCCAACAATGCTTGCAATTCTACATCTTTGTATCTTTTTGGCGGTTTTCCGTGTCCCTTATCTACAACATCAAAATCATCACTTTTAAAACGCCGAAATCATCGTTCACACGTATCTTGCGATGGAGCATGTTCACCATAAGCTTCTCGAAGTAATAGGTATGATTCAGCAGCAGTTTTCTTCAAATGAAAACAAAAAATTAATGCTGTCCGCGAATGCTCTTTATTTGGCACAAATTTCGACATATTGAACACAGCAAAACAATACTATGCAAACACTTTTTCAATTTATCACTTATGCGCGTTTGACACTTGTTGATGGCACAACAAAATGGCATATACGTCAAATTATTATACTACACACTGCATTGGTGCATTATCTGTTGTCTCAAATCGGCACTTCATTCTTGTATACCTGGTATTTGCCTTTCACGCTACTTCGCGCAGCCAACGCGGTATGAGACCAATACGCATAGGGATCGCAAATAGAGAAGTTTCCGTTTATATTTGAAAAATGGTTTTTCGGAACATAATTATCATATACAGTGCCGTTTTCAGCGTAAAATGGTCTTTAATTTTATGTACATCAACGTAAACAAATTTTTGAAAATAGGGGTGGTGGGGGTATACAATAAATTATTAATTAAAAAAAATTTTTTTTATTACAGTTTTACGGTACTTATGAAGCCATTCAATTTTTAATTTGGAAATTTTTTTCTATCCCATATAGTTTCGGCGATATTCGCTTCGAAAGAAAAAAACCGATTTTTTTCAAAGGGGTGTTTCAACCTTTAGAACTGAAATTCCATACAAACAAAAAATTGTTGTTGTTACGGATGAACTACTCTACTTGCACAAAAAGTTTCAGAATTTTTTGAATTTTTGTGTTGCCTAACCTCCCTTATTAGTGACCTAATCAAAAGTTATTAGGTATTGAACTTAATTCCTGCCGTTTTTTCGTCTCCAAAATTAATTTGTTTCGAACGGAAGATGAATGAATACCTTAATCAAAGTAATTTCCTCCATTTTCTACTATTTTTTCTCATCTCTCTGGCAACAGGGTAATCCCACAACGGTAGAACGCGGTGTCTTTCGAGGCGATACATTCATCCACCCATTTTTCAACTTCGTTGTGATTGGAGAAGTGTGTGTCCGTAAGTGCGTGTTGCATCGGTCGGAAGAAATGATAATCCGACGGTGCCAAGTCTGGAGAGTACGCTGGATGCGGGAGAACTTCCCATTCAAGCTCTAGAAGCGCCTGCTTCACGCTTTTCGCGACATGCGGTCGAGCGTTATCATGAAACAAAATGACTTTGCGTCGATTGGCTACGGATGATCTTTTTTGCATCAATTCGTCACTCAATCGGTATAATTACTGTTTGCAGCGATCAGCTGTAACAGTTTTATTTGGACCCAAGAGTTCGTAATACAGCACACTTTCCTGATTCCACCAAACGTACAGCAAGGTCTTATGTCCATGAATATTCCTCTTCAGCGTTGAAGCGGATGGTTGGCTGGGGTCCACCCATGATTTTTTCCGCTTGGGATTATCAAAATATATCCATTTTTCGTCACCAGTCACGATGCGTCACAAAGAACTCTCTTTTCTTTACCTGGCAAGCAAAGAAGTCGCAACCCGGGTAGAATTTTAAAAGGGGGCACGTATAGGCTCTAGATAGTTTTTCCCTATTTCTGTCTAGGCCCCATTCAGGCAAGTCCGATTAGACCCTGTACAGAGATGTAACGTTCGTGCAAATCAGGGCCCGATTTGTAAATTTGATTAGGCCCTATTTGGATATGCC
>NW_017300288.1:66361-68365 GCF_001594075.2 Trachymyrmex cornetzi
TTTTTCTTTCTAGGCCCTTTCTAGGCCCAACGATGGCAGGCCCTGTTAGGGGCACTCACGTCAGTGCCCATTCTAGGCCTGTTTAAGAAATTCCATCTAGAATTTTCCTTTCTAGGCCCTTTCTAGGCCCAACGATGGCAGGCCCTGTTAGGGACACTTACGTCAGTGCCCATTCAAAGCCTGTTTAGGAAATTCCATCTATAATTTTTCTTTCTAGGCCCTTTCTAGGCCCAACGGTGGCAGGCCTATTTTAGGATATGTCTATTTGGGCCCAATGTTGACAGACCTATTTTAGGGCATGCCTGTTCAGGCCCTATATGGACGTAGGGCACGCCCCGACAAAATTCTACCCGGGAATAGTCAAACGATTCGAAATGGCACTTTCTGACAACTCATGTGGTAGCCATCTCTCTTCCTTATAGATCTTTCCCATGGCATGTGAGCGTTTTGAGACGGTCTTTGAAGTAAAATTAAACTATTTTGAAGTAAAATTAAACTGTTTCGACAACTCTAAAAGCGTTTGAGCTGGATTCTCATCAAGCAATTCTTGCAGCTTGACATCTTCAAATTTTTTCGGCTGTCCTGAACGTTCTTTGTCTCTCACATCAAAATCACCGTTTCGGAAGTGTTCAAACCGAACTCTACATGTTCTTTCCGATGGAGTTTGATCACCACACACTTCGGATAATAAGCGATGCGCTTCAGCTGCGGTTTTCTTGAGGTGAAAGTAGTGAGGAAGCACATTTCGGAAAAACAGCTTATCGCGATTCATTTTCAATCGATTGGAAAATCTCTTGAGCGTCGAGAAATCTAACCTGTGAGGATTGAATCACTTTCAGCGATGTCTAAACTACAAAAGACATGACTTCATCGTCGAAACTCGCCAGCGTTGGAGCCAGCAACCTCTAGTAGCGAGCAGAAGG
Organism: Trachymyrmex cornetzi; assembly: GCF_001594075.2. Lineage (NCBI taxonomy): Eukaryota > Metazoa > Arthropoda > Insecta > Hymenoptera > Formicidae > Trachymyrmex > Trachymyrmex cornetzi. The sequence continues at coordinate 67,285 of NW_017300288.1, forward strand.
AATTAAGTTCAACACCCAGTACTAAAATTTTCCCTCGAGCATATGTCGAATATTTTCGGTTTATTCGTACAAATGCAACTCACACTTGTCCATAAACATATAGAGATGAGTATTAATTGTTTTCTTTTCAAAAAGAGGAGCAATATTTAATGTTATGACTAATTTTCTTGAGACGATCACAAATGGAAACATATGTGTTTTGTTGTACCTATTTGTCACATTCATCTATAAGTTCAAAATTACTAATCTTTTTTATAATCCACGCATAGCACAATATTTATTAAGTATTTACTGACACTTTTACGAAAAAACTATAATATATTCTTTGACGTTTTATCCCGGACGACATAACAAAAATGTGACTGTTCCGTGACAAACGCCGTCTACTAACATGGCGACAAACATGTGCTCAATCTGCCACTGATGGAGACACGAGTACTTTATTTCACATTTTCATGAATATTTGTTAGTCAAATATCACTGAAACCATATACTAACTAATCGTTAAACGTGATAAATACCCTTTGCGAAGACAAATTACTTAAAACTTCTGATTAATTTAATAAAAGTCCACGAGTGGTCACAAATAGGGTCATGGTCACAAATAGGGACATTTACTTAATTTTCGGCCAATGTTCCCATGGCAGATATTTACAAGCGACGACTGGGAAAAGTTTAACAGCGCTTCGCATTGTTACGTGTGCGAGAAACCATTTACACCAGACGATACGCGGGTACGCGATCACTGCCACTTAACCGGGCGATACAGAGGCCTCGCGCACTCAAATTGCAATCTAAATTGTAAGGATTCGAATTGCATACCCGTAGTTTTACATAACTTAACAGGCTATGACGCTCATCTTATAATCTAAAAATTGCTACCGCGTACAAAGGACGCGTAGATCTGCTTCAAATAACGAAAGAAAAATATATTTCATTCACCAATCACGTCGATAATACTAAAATTGATCAAACAAATCGTGTGCAATTACGGTTTATATATTCATCAAGAGACGCAGTAGTGGCTCCGGCCATGTTCAAAAAGAGACACTACAAGTCTCTTATCCTGTACCACCAAAGT
>NW_017300289.1:0-6050 GCF_001594075.2 Trachymyrmex cornetzi
CGTTTATCCCACATTAATAAATATTCCGCAAAAATAAATGTAATCTGATCTAGATTATCTGTGTGCTCATTCTATCGTTCAATACTTGCTGGTTGAACGGCATACTATACATACGTTATACGACATTATATATTTAAATAATTGTAGCGTTATATATTTAAATAATTATAGCATTTACTTATTAAATAATGCGTTTTACAAGATTTTTTTGCATTTGCTTATCTTTTTCAAGTGTCAATTGTTTTTTATTTATTAGCAATAGCGCTGCATATTTTATTAACGTCGTTAAATAATAAATCGTGAGACATAAAGTAGGATATATAGAATTGGAAAGAATACCGGCGTTAGGAGTCAGGCGTAGAAGACGCAAATAATACACTTATAAAGCTTGAAACTTCTTTATTCAACAAACGCGCTTACACGTTTTGGCTCAATTTTAAGCCTTCCTTAAATGCTAGAATTATACAAAAAAAAAGAAAGGGAAAATGAAAAAGAAGAGAAATATTTAAAATATCGAATTAAAGAATATAGAATATAGAATCTATATTCTTTAATTCGACATTTGTAATATTTCCCTTCTTTTTCATTTTCCTTTTCTTCCTTTTAATTCTGGCATTTAAATTCTCGATGTAGGTGAGCTCACAGTGACAGGATAACTTTACTTTATATATGTTAGTTTGTGTTTGTTCTGAAGAAAGCTAAAAAATGAGACGAGAGAAAGAGAGAGAGAGAGAGAGAAACATGTAAGCGCGTTTATTGAATAGGTAAAGAAGTTTCAAGCTTCATAAGTGTATTATTTGCGCGACGTCTTCTGCGCCTGACTCCTAACGCCCGTATTTTTTCCAATTCTTTGATTTACAAGGAGTCTTGGTTAGTTTGATTTGTTGTAGGATATATACTTACAAAAATTAATTCAAATTGTAATATCGTAAGAATTGCCTTATAGCTTTTATAGGAGATAGTAAATAGCATTAGATTTCATGAAAAAAGTCAATATTCATGCTCAATTGAAATTAAATCCAAAAAGGATAAAGTATTTGGTGAACTTATCCGCAATTAGTACATTGAGTCTAATTGTGGACAATTATCACTTCTTTTAATTAAAATTAAAACATATAAAACGGTACCGAATTGAAATAAAATCATCCATAATGTAATCTTTATGATCGATCATAACTATTAAATATTTCATTAAATGTTTGATATCGTTCTAGATAAAAATATGAATTTTTTTTCAAGGTTGATCCATAACTAGTGACCTTAATATACATACCTATAAATAAAAATTCCGTGAAAAGAAAGACAATCTAATCTAGATTATCTGTGTGTCTATTCCGTTGTCAATACTTGTTGGTTGAACGGCATTTAACATACGTTATATCGCCCAGTGTACATATCTTACAGTGTAGTTCTCACAACGTTCTTAGAGAAACTGCGAAAACTATTTCTGAAAATCTTATAAAAAATATTAAAACGTGTTTGTGTCTCGAGCAGCAAGAAGTAATTCAGTTAAAATATTAGCCGACCACTCGGAAACTATGACAGAGACACTAGAAAGAACGCTGGCACCATTAATGACCATCGGCGGGTTCTGCAATTTGGGCATGTTCGAATATCCTGTTGGACAACTTAGGACATATATTTCTTGCCTGTATGCTTTGGCCAAATGGAGCCTTCTTACATACTTCTTTTACTATCCAGTCATCAAGCATTTCCAGATATATAAAATAATATACATCAATCATATGATACCGTTTGCCACCATTACATTAATTCTCTTTAGTATCTGTCGTTTTAAGGTAAAAATTTAAAATGTACTCTCGGCCACTATATATATACTAATACTTGATCTTTTAATATTACTTGACATTTGTTTAATAGTACCTTTAAATGAGAGCATTAAAGGAGTCCCAAATTCACAATTATAGGCAAATACAAATTTATGAAAAATATTTATAAAAGGCGATACCTTCAACCATGACCTAATTTCAGTCAAATTCAAGCTATGCAGTCTATCTTATTCGGCCCTCTCGCTAAACTGCTCGTTCCTTACAAATCGCACGCAGCAAGTCCTCATATGTAATCCTTTTCCGCTTTCCTCCTCTCCTCGTGCCATTCTCTCTGGAATACTCTAGGTTCAATTCTCGTAGTTTTACTTTTAATACTTTTGTCTCTGATTTGTCTAACGTTTCTCTGTCCTCCGATCTCTTCATTTATGCAGACGATGTAATTCTTCTCAAATCCTTTCATCCATTCGATGCTTTAGTAGATTATTCTGTTTTAAATAAAGATCTAAAATCTATTGCCGAATAAACAATTTAAGTAGTGAAATATACAAAATTATAGACTTCTTTAATTAATATAATAAAATATAACAGCGAAATTTAACTGGGTGTTAGGAGACTGCGCTGGATGCTATCTTGCGCAAAAATTAGTTGTGAATAATAAATTAGATTTGTACGTTTCGGCTTACGTTTTGAGCCAGCCTCAGTAATAATTACCGCTAATCGCGCTAAATATTATGTCGACCTGTATATCACAAAATCGTAGTTCCCTCCAATTATGCAGTCGCAGTGGAAATGCGGTGAGAAACAACCATCCTCAACATAGGCTGTGTTCCAAATTTACTGCCAGCGCTAAAAATGCTACAGTTTACGTTACGTGCACTATAGATTTTGGAACATAGCCATAGTCTGATGTTGTGCCAACCAGTTGCAAAGCTGAGTGGAGCAGATGGTGGATCTCAAGCTATTATTTGTATCAAGATTTTTTGAACAGATAGAGATTAATTTTATGTTATTTATAAATAATGGCAAAAACTCATCCCACCTTCAACATGATCGCACGCGAATCCAAACAACATCAATCCATTAAACAAAATTTAGATTCACTATTATCAATGTGGGATTAAAAATAATTTAAGATCCAAAAAAGATTGTCATGTTTGTTCCGATGTTAGTCACATAGTAACCGTTAAAACAAAAAGAGATGTGCCGTCATAACAGAAGCCTGTCGGTCAATTATAAAAATAAACATATTATAACTTGTTGAGAATCTCTATGTAACCATTATTTATATATTACAATTTCTCTCAGTATCCAGAATTCTCACATTATCCCAATCGAAATCATGATTACACCCTATGCTCTGTGATAACTGAACGAGTGGATGTAAATCTACGTATATGGTTACGGTGTTATGCTAATCTCGTTTTTAGTTTTCTTCCCGTTTGGCCTATGTAGGAATCGCAATCACAATCGCATTCGATCTTGTAAATCACATTCCTTTTGGAAAATCTTTGCAAAGGATCTTTGTGTATTGTAATAAATTTGTTAAGTTTATTGATACTATAATGAGCAACCCTATAATACAGCTCATTAATAAATTTGCAGAACTTATTAGATATTCCATTGATGGAAGGAATTGTAAATCATCTGATTTGTTCTTTTTTAATCTTGTTAGTAGAAATCTTATAATTATAATTGGATTTTTCAATTTAATTTTATTATCCTATCAGTCAATATTTCAAAAATAAATTTCAACGGATAGTCATTTTCTAATACAATTTTAATAAAAAAATTTAAATTTCTTTTGTAAAATTCTGAATGTGAGAAATAAAAACTCTTTCGATGATGCACTTACTTTGTGAAATCGTATTGTGAGATCAATAACTCAAAAATCTGCCCGAGAAGGTGGGTTTTTTAAAGGGTTGTTAAAGTTACCGTTTTTTAATAACGCGTTACAGTTATTGTTATTTGCGGTAAAAAGTAATTCGTTACTCTTTAAAAAGTAACTCGTTACCAATTCTAAAAGTAAAGCGATATTGTCACTTAAAGTAACGGAAAAATCGTTACTTTTTCGTTATTTTAAAAAAATGATTGCATTTATGCAAATTATAACTACGTAAGATCAAATCGTTTTTTAATATACATTTTTGTTTAATTTTATTAGTTCTTCATTTGCTCTTTAATATGATACTCTTTAATATGTACATATTTAAATTCGTACATATATCTTAACTTTAAGTTATAAATAATTTGTATCGCTAAATCTGGAATTTTTGTTTAATAATAGAGGTAACTGTTGCTCAATATGTCCGTTTGTTAGGGTGCCGTCAATTTTGGCTTTTTGTACCACTTTCTACCAGCGGGAGTTCTGATTAGCTGCTGCTTTTCCGCTTTCTGCTTTTCCGTCAAGGCGTCAAACGCGTCTTTATTAAAATAATCCTATATCCACGGAATAACGAAAAAAAGACGTAAAATTTCGTTATTAGTTCCTGAAAATTGTGATTTAGTTATCATTGCTGTTACTCATTAGTCAAAGTAACTCCGTTACTCATTCGATATTAAAAAAGTAACGAAATTAGTAACTTCGTTGCTTTTTTATGTAACGTCAGCAACCCTGGTTTTTTGTACCTGTCAAAAATTAGACCGTCATTCTTTTAAAGAATAGTAGTGTTTCAAAAATTAATGGTATTACCCCTCACATCCATCGTAAACTGCAGTCTCTGGTGAAAAGAGTTGAATATTTCCAAAGATGCTATCCACCTCAGTAGTGGGCGGTAAACATAGTACCATATCATCGATGTACCTGCAATAGAAAAGCAAAAGGAATTCAATGGAACTCAGCACTCGATTTTCTAAATCTTGTTGCATGACTGTCAGCAATAATAGGTGATAATGGCGAACCCATCGGAGTACCAATGGTCTGTTTATATATTTGATCATCGAAAGCAAAGTAAGTAGAATCCAAAATTAAATGTCAAAATTAAGCCTTCAGAAATTCATCTTTCGGTATCTTGCAATTATTTTCAATGTAAATGCAACTACTAGAAAGTCCATAGCTAAATCCACCGGAACATTTGTAAATAAAGATACCACATCTAGCGAAAAGAAGCTAAAATCTGATCTAACTTGGATATGGTAGGATATTTTGATAGGACATAAAAATTAATAAAAAATCCAATTGTAATTATAAGGCTTCTACTAACAAGGTTAAAAAATAACAAATCAGAAGGTTCACAATTCCTTTCATCAATAGAATATCTAATAAATAAGTTCTGTAAATTTACTAATGGTCTGTCTTATAAGATGGTTGCTCATTACAGTATCAATAAACTTAACAAATTTATAAGAGTACACAAAGATCCTTTGCAAAAGTTATCCAAAAGGAATGTGGCTTACAAGATCGAATATGCCGATTGCGATGCTTCCTATGTAGGCCAAACGGGAAAAAAACTAAAAACGAGATTAGCAGAAAATCATAACCATACACGAAGAGTTACATCCACTCGTTCAATTATCACAGAGCATAGGGTGAGTTACAATCATGACTTCGACTGGGATAATGTCAGAATTCTGGATATTGAGAGAAATTATCATAAACGAATAACTAGTCGAAGATGCTCTACATAAATCGTTAATCAAATGGTTTCAACATTCAAACTAACACTGAGGCATTAAATCATGGTTAAATAGGAACTCTCTACAAGTTATAATATGTGTATTTTTATAATTGACCGACACACTCCTGTTCTCACTACACTTAACTTTTTGTTTTTAACGGTTATTATGATGACCAACATTGGAACAAACATGACTGTTCTTTTTGGTCCTTAAATTATTTTTAATATAACTTTGACAATCGTCAATCATAAATTTGTTTAATTGACGTTATTTGTATCTGCGTGCAATCGTTGTTGGAGGTGAGTTTTGCCATCATTTATAAATAACATAAAATAAATCTCCATCTGTTCAAAAAATCTTGATACAAATAATATCTTGAGATCCATCATTTGCTCCACTCAGCTTTGCAACTGGTTGGCATAACATCAGACACTGTTGAGGATGGTGGTTTCTCACCGCATTTCCACTACTGCAACTGCATAATTGGAGGGAACTGCGATTTTGCGACACAGAGTTCGACATAATATTTAGTGCGATTAGCGGTAACTGTTATTGCTGAGGCTGGCTCAAAACGTGAGCCGAAACGTACAAATTTAAATTGTTATTCACAATTAATTTTTGTGCAAGATAGCACCCAGCGCAAAC
>NW_017300289.1:6243-7223 GCF_001594075.2 Trachymyrmex cornetzi
TTAGTATCCATGTTGAATCTTCATATTCGTCACACGTGGCCGTCAAGTGCGTCGAGCTGTATACGCCCGTCTACATCTTCTTTATTCCCTTCGCCACATCCTTTACTGCTTTCAGAAACTCCTCACTTCTCATTTAAGCGATATTTTGCTATTTGATTTAGCCGATGTTTACGTTCCGGCTCTTAATCAACAACTAGATCGTGTACAGCGTATCCAAATTTCTTACCTCAGCTTCTCTTATTGCATCTGTAAATACGACCATATATCTCGGTATTACCAGAGATCCGGCTGGCTTAGGATGTGGCAACATTTTATTCTCCACCTATGCTGTCTAGTTTTTCCTCTCCTTCGCTCCAATGCTCCCTTATATCTGCGACGCCCCCTTCAATTGAACTCCGAGCTTCATTTCACTTTTAACCCCTTGTAACCAGGTACCAAAATTACTTATCCTTCCCATTCATCGTTCCACTAAGTTCCGTGCTGCTTTCTCCTACCTCAGTCAAATATTGTAATTCTCTTACTGTATTAATAAAAACATCTCCCTCTTTGTCCTGCTTTCGTTCTGCTGCCTCGCGTTTCATCGCGTCACTTACAGTATTTAAGGAGGTTATAAGGCAAATGCAATATGTTAAGAACTACTTGAAAAAATTACAGACTATTCTAAATTTAATTCAATAATAAGTGTGTTTCACCACTCATTGTATTGTTGCTTAGTCGCGGTTTTTTGTTGCTGGTGGGCTTTGTAATAGCAGATTTGCTGACGCCTAACCCCATTTGCAAGCTACTATAGTCTTATCTAACATATTATATATTTATGTTTATTGCTCTGTTAGCATGTAATCTTTTCCACAACGTTTTTGCAATAAACTAAATTAAATTTAAAAAAAAAAGTTTTTTTTAACAGATCAATTTTAATGCTTACATTATTATAATGTAACTCTTTATCTGTCGCATTCCGTGTAAACATTGCAATAACAATT
>NW_017300289.1:7264-10081 GCF_001594075.2 Trachymyrmex cornetzi
AATATGATTTTTTTAAAGGAATTGAAAACATGTTTACGTGAACTTGCTATAGTAGACCACACGTTGGAAGTTCTCGGAACGCCAAAGGAATACCAAAGGCTACGTAATTGGATAAGTCGAATAATAATCGGATGGATTGTATACGTTTTTTGTCAGTTAGTGCGTTGGAATATTGGTGTTATATTTAGTGGATATTATGACATAAATTTCACCTTGTTTGTCATGGTGATGTATGTTTCGACTCTGAACCATTATCCGTCATACGTTATTATCTTAAGTGCTCTGATCTCTGCAGCTATCCTTGGGTTAGTATTATACATGTGTATACATTTACTTTGTAAGCTATTTTTATTGACATTGTGCGTCAAAATCTTTACAGTGTGAAACACAAAAAGATCTTTTAGTAACATATAAAGAATGGAAGTCATGACCATGACCTTGACAACATATGTATGTTGTTTGTATTGTCTGTACAAAACATGTATATACAATACCTTGAGTATTAAAAATATACTAAACAATGGGTATTTAAAATAAATAATTAATCACTACTTTTTATTAATAAATATTCGTAAGAGATGAATATCTTTAAAAAAACGCTGTGAAGGTAGTAATGTTGAGTAATGTAATCGAATAAATATATGGTCAAAACGCTGTGAAGGTAGTAATGTTGAATAATGTAATCGAATAAATATATGGTCAGAATTTTCATCTCCAATGAACTTGATCTTGACATATGTAGTCATAAAAAAATAATGGCAAAACTAACGGTAAAATTGTAACATAAAAAGTAACAGTAAAATCATCATAAAAAAGTAACTACAAAATTAACAGTAAAAGTAACTTCCATCTCTGATTGTAAGAGAGAGCTGCGCCGCATGTCGACAGGTAGTTATAATACGATTGAATTGACGCTACGTCTACGCAGTTTGAAAAAATAATTCGAATTTTTTTCATTTTTTTTTTCTTTTTATTTGACAATCAAAAAAAATAGAAAAAATTAACATAGACTATTAATTCTAATTTAGGTGATAATGACATGTTCTCTGAGTATAACCGTAAAAGTAAAAGTTAATCGGATTAATAGTCTTTTTGGAATCGTGATCACTATATTCGAAACATGGTAAAGAAAACGCGAATAAAGTTCTGAAACATTTTGATACAAGCACTGCTCCGTTTTCCGATAGGAGCGATAGTGACACTCAGAAAGGAACGAAACTTTGCTCTGTTTGATAGAACCTGTTCTAGAATGGTTTCGAAAAGTTGAATATAAGTAATGTCTAGCGCGCCGGTTATAGCAATTGATTGATGCGCGCTATTTGAATCGATTAAGCGGCTCCAAACACCCCGTCATTTTATCTCGTATATTTTAGACAATTTTCGTTTCTTCCATAATACGTTTTTATGGGATATTCTTAAGACTAAGCTTTAAAAAAAACAGAAAAAAATTGATGTTTTTTACCTCTAAAACGTAAAAACCTCCTTAATCTGCATCGTTTAATGTTTTTAACAATTGTTTAGCAGTTTCGTTTAACATTTCTCAGCTTACTGATTGATAAATTGTTATTTCCTGTAAAGCGCGTACACTGTTAAATTTTATAGGATCAAATTTACTTATTGTGAGTCACCGCTGCTCCTACTAAATATATCGTTATTTTTTACTAAAGTGATAATTAAATTTGACATTATATAATGTTAAATTGATACTGTATAGTATCAAATATAACCATTGTTTTAGTAAAAAATAACGATATTATTGAGTAGGAGCAGTGGCGACTCACATTGAGTTAATTTGACCCTATAATATTTAACAGTGTAGTGTTCAGGTGGGTTCCTTTTCATTATCTAAAAATTAGAAATTTTGGATAAAATACATTTAAAATTCTGCTCCTCATATATGTATTAAATATTATATTGAAACACAAAAAATAAATATTAGGTGTTGAACTTAATTCCTGCCGTTTTTCGTCTCCAAAATTGATTTGTTTCGAAGGGAAGTATCTTAATCAATGTATTATTAATAAAGTATTATTAATTAGTAATAAAGTAGAAAATTGAGAAAATTACTTTGATTAAGGTATTCATTCATCTTCCCTTCGAAACAAATCAATTTTGGAGATGAAAAACGGCAGGAATTAAGTTCAACACCTAATAATTAAATTCTTATTTAGTCCGACTTCTGATTATTTATTACCGCAATTAGCGTTAATGTGCTTATACATAATGCGTATGTTATAATTTTAATAAAAGATACAACTAAGTCTTTTTTAATTCAGATGCATAAGCTCCAGATTTCATCGAGTCAATGAACGTTTACGTGCTTTATATTGTGATCTGTTCGAAAGTAGTGCAGATTACAGAAGACAAAACAGATCCATCTTTGTGCATCAGCGGATAACAGAAACTAAAGATCACAATCAATATATATGGATTATAATGTAATAATTGCCTAATAGAATTACTGTGTACACACATGCATGTGAATGTATATACCCAGTCAGAAATGATAATGGAATCGACATCGAATCGACGTCGATTCGACATCGAACGACGTCGAAAACACCAAATCGACGTCGAATCGACATCAATTCGATGACGATTCTATTATCATTTCTGACTGGGTATGTATACAGAATGTCTCAATCTAACTTTCACATCGACATATTTCAAAAAGTATTTAAAAAATGTTTTCTATGAAAGTGCAACTACTTCGAGCGAGGCCTACTGTGATCACGATATTCTTTTCTAAATAGAGATACGATGAGAGACGCAATGAAAAAGATATAATGTTCATCGGCGATTTTTAAAATGGACTTA
>NW_017300289.1:10225-12535 GCF_001594075.2 Trachymyrmex cornetzi
AACCATTAATTTTTTGATAATCGTAATATGCTAATACTTTTATGAATAGAATAATGAGATAAATCAGGTGTAAAGATAACATATACTTGTTTGTTTAATAGAATTATTCATTGTGCCTACGTATTTTTTTGATAAAACTTTAGAAAATGGGCAGCCTTTCGCAAATTTCAATAATCCTGACATATACTTTCAAATAATATTGACGATATTAAGGTATATTTAATACTTCGTTTCTTCTCAAAATGTAGTAAAGCAGACAAGTTCTCTGTTTTATAAAACATATTCTCTCCTTTGAATCACATATTCTGCTTTCAAAACGAAATTAATATAAGAAAAAAGTAGCCAAGTTAGAATATCATAAAGCAGGGGAAAGGTCGGTCCTTTAAGAAGGAAGTGGATTTTAAAGTCATCTGTATATTACCGAGACACATATAATTTTTATATAACAATTACCTATTTTTCTGTTACTTATTCGAAATTCCTTTTCCAGGATTAAATAATACGCATTAATACGTGTCTGCGAAGTAAAGTCTTAATGCTAAGAACGACAAAAAATTTCGAAATTAAAATTTTCTTTATCATTTCTTAGTCCAATATGGTGCTCCAGAGCTTACGTCGTAACAATATTTGCTTCATATAAAAACTGTACAATCTGTATTTTGTGAAATAGTAATTCACAGAATAGTCGTTTGCATGAAAAACCAAAGTGGATTTCTTAAAATTGGACTTAGACGTCCAATTAGAACGTCATTGTTATACGAAAATTTACGAGTACCAATATGTGTGTGAGATATTGATGTAGTAGAATGTAGTAATGTAAATGACACATAAATCTTCGGTGTGCAAGTCGATGTGCAACATGACTATTCGTCTTTACGATTCCTTTAAAATTATACGGTAAAAAAAAATTTAAATTTGAATAGGTATTATAGTCGATTAAATGTAGTAGCAGAGAATTAAGAATGTTTCATACATATTTTCAAAGTGAAAACAAAATTATGAAAAAATTACAGATTATTACCATAAATCACGTTTAAAAATAATACTACAAAAGTGATCGTTTACTATCTGGATCATAAGTTATTTTATTAAATAGTAGTATTTTTTTAATCGGTGTTCTAATAAAAATATATGAAAATGCAATATATGGAATGAATGATAAAAATCTCAATTTCTTAATAAAAGTGCATTAGAAATTCAGGATTATTTACGTTGAGTTACATTGCGATGCATGAACTAGTTGTCCATTAAATAAACAAAATATTTGTTTGTTCTATATCTTTGTAACAATAATCAGTGAATCGCAATAAAATTTCGCATAAATTATTTTATGTGAATATTTAAAGTACTTATACAAGAGAAATGTAAACTTTTTTAAGATTAAAAAAATTTTAATTTTTAAACTAAAAATAATAACCATTAAAATAAATAATCTAGAAGAATATGTTATTAAACAAAAAAAAATCTTATTCACCTAACTTTCAGATGTATCGTATATATTTTATTTGAAATGGAAATATTAAACATATTTCCAAATTTAATTTTCCTTGCAGGTCTAATACATCCTTAAATTGTACAGTATCATCTTTTAGATGCTTCTCCTCCTAAAAAAAAACAATGTAACAAAATATGTTCAAATAGTATTAAAAGTCTCATGTCATCGAAATCGTTTCACTTTTATCTGATATACACTTTTCCTTATCATTTTGACATAATTTGATGCAATAGTTGAAATGAGACATTTTATATATGTATATTCATATAAGAATAATTTATTTCAATTAGGTGAAATAATTACACGTTGTGTATCGCAAGTAATAAAACACTATAGTTTATATCGAATTCTACGTTAAAAATATAATTTCCTTAGTATTTCTCGTGTGTTACGTCCAAGGCTCTGCACGCATGGAACCTAAGAAAGTGAACGTAACGCGAACCGAAACGCCGTATCGTCGGGTCCAAGCTCCGGACCGCAAGGGAGCTAGGGAAAGGACCGACTCAACGGGAGGCACTTCATCCTTCGGGAGACTTCGTCCTTAGACTCTAGGGGAGCCGGTAGTCTGAAGGGGGACGAAGTGGAAGCCTCTCTCGAGGTCGACGCTCCGCTGAGCGGACCTCGAGGCAAAAGCACGCGCTAAAGGCGCAAACTAGGTCAGTGTGCCGTGAGGGCACATTTTGACACCAGATGTGCCAGTGCGTTCGATGCCCTTATTTTCGGCCTTAGAAATGAATCCAAATAGAGGATAATAGCAAGTGCAATCGTGGTCTTGTCGTTATGAATATAAGGAGGTGTTGTTCGGAAATAAAATA
>NW_017300289.1:12697-15078 GCF_001594075.2 Trachymyrmex cornetzi
AAAAATGGGGTGCTAACTTCTTATCGAAATTCGAGATCGAATAGTTCTGAGCGGCTCAATAGCTTTATTTAGTGAATACCTAGAGTTCCTGATGCATAATAGAAAATTTTAAAAAATCCCACAAAAATTAAAAATTTTTGAAAAATCAATTTTTAGATACAATAGTTCTGATTAGAGTTCCTGCTTCCTTTTAACGAGACAAAGAGTTCTCTGTATTTTTTAATGCGAATGCGATATTCACTTAATAACAATTTTTTAATAATTTTTAAAAAATGGGGTGCTAACTTCTCAGCGAAATTCGAGATCGAATAGTTCTGAGCGGCTTCATTTAGTGAATACCTAGAGCTCCTGACACATAAAAAACAATTTTGACTAACAAGAAAATTAAAAAACAAAAACCATTTTTGATCACTTCTTTAATTTCGCGTATCTTGAATATCGTTGGCCCAATCGCTTTGTCACCTGATACTTTTCGATAGAACTTATCGAGAACTCCCCAAAACGATAATCAGAACTCCTGGAAGTCTTAAAAAATTTTTCTTAGTCGAAAATTTTCGTCCCACGTCGAAAAATTTTTTAAGAGTTCCAGGAGTTCTGATTGTCGTTTTGGGGAGTTCTCGACGAGTTCTATCGAAAAGTATCAGGTGACAAAACGATTGGGCCAACGATATTCAAGATACGCGAAATTAAAGAAGTGATCAAAAATGGTTTTTTTGTTTTTTAATTTTCTTGTTTGTCAAAATTGTTTTTTACGTGTCAGGAACTCTAGGTATTCACTAAATGAAGCTACTGAGCCGCTCAGAACTATTCGATCTCGAATTTCGCTGAGAAGTTAGCACCCCACTTTTTAAAAATTATTAAAAATTGTTATTAAGTGAATATCGCATTAAAAAATACAGAGAACTCTTCGTCTCGTTAAAAGGAAGCAGGAACTCTAATCAGAACTATTGTATCTAAAAATTGATTTTAAAAAAATTTTTAATGTTTTTGGGATTTTTCAAACATTTTTTTTATGCATCAGGACTCTAGGTATTCACTAAATAAAGCTATTGAGCCGCTCAGAACTATTCGATCTCGAATTTCGATGAGAGAAGTTAGCACCCCATTTTTTAAAAATTATTAAAAAATAGTTATTAAGCGGAACTCTCGTTATAAATTATAGAGAACTCTTCGTCTGGACAAAAAGAAACGGGAACTCTAATCAGAACTATGGAATTTCAATATTGGAGTGCTAACTTAACATGCGCAGAGTTTTAATTTACATTATATATTTAAAATTAAAGTTACCATTACATAGTTGGTTATCTATTTTGTAATTGAATGATGTGTGTGAGTGTGTGATTGATGTAGTGTGACAGAAGGGAGAATTTACGGAGAAGATAGCGAGAGAATAAAACGGAAAGGGAGTTTTGGTGAGTGGATCTGAGAGGATTTGGTCTGATTTTCTTTAGACGATGATAGTATTAGCGGGCGGACACGTCCGACTGGTCGACAGGAGCGAACAATTATCGCGAGGGGAATAGCGATAGGGATTGAAATTAGCGTGTACAGACTGCAATGTTTCATTTCCTTTTACATGGGAACTTAAAAAGGGAATAAGAAAGAAAGAAAGAAATAATAAGAATCAAATAAAAATAAATAAATAATAAAAAAAGTCCTCCGCTGACAAGTCTGCACAGTGACGGACAAAATGTCACGTCACAAAACAGACTGACTTATTACTAAGATGCTGATCGGTGGAAGTTCTCTGGGCAGGATGTGTGAGGTTGACGATGTTTCTTCAGCACTGACTCTGAATCTTTAAATCTCGCTGGCCAAGTAAGCGAGGTTGATAATTTTTCTCCCGCACTGCTTCTATGTTCTGGGATTTAACGGATTGATTTCGAAAAGAAACGTGTTATTTAGCGGGTTGAGAACTCCGGGAAAAGATTCTGTCTGTCTCCGTCTGTCTGTCTCTGTGTTAACTTCCGAAAAAATTCTCTCTGAGGGCCGCGGAACTGCGATTTATATATTGGTTTTCCCTTGATTGGTGGGACACTTTTCTGGCTTCTGGATTGGTCGAGATTATGAGGGAGGATAGGAGTCGATTTTGTGTCAACAAGTGTCAATGTCTTAATTTTACGATCCTTTTTAAATTATGGGAAAATGAACGTGCATCGATTAAGACAAGCGCACGCGCACTGTCGGCACGGGCCCGTCAAACACCTCCCCTGGACGTCGCTTATATATTTTATGGTCGCGGACATCGTGAGAATCGTCCGCGACTTAGCTGTCAGAAAAATGTTTAGGCCATAGACATATAAGATAGACCCAACATCCGTATACTTTTCTATAGTATATGCTGGGTTTGGCAGAACGGTGCGAGAGGCAAAATATCGGAG
>NW_017300289.1:15423-16976 GCF_001594075.2 Trachymyrmex cornetzi
AGGACAGGTTGCCCCGATATCTTGCCTCTCGCACCGTTCTGCCAAACCCCAACATGTACTATAGATGCTGGGTCTATCTTATATGTCTATGGTTTAGGCGCCAGTATCGGGCTTTCACTGACGTTAGTTATCATTTTTAATAGCGTTGTTCAAGGAGGATGTCATCGACGATGCTCATCAACTCCCTGCGTTCACCGATTTTAACTTTATTTTATCTGACGTTAATGAAGAGATACTGAAGTCTTTGCTTTTAATTTTTCGTGAGAAAGATTTTTATTACTTTTAACTGTCTTACGCGTTGATAACTCCAGGTCTCCAGGTCTGAGAAAGAGAAAAAAAAGGCTGCGTGAGTCCGTTGGACGTAACACGTGTATGACTCTCGGTTTGATTAATTATAACAATTACAATTTATTTACAGGCACATCCATCTACAACTATGCCTTATATCACGCAAACTAAACAAAATATTCAAAGTACAAATGTTACTACAGATGGTATGGTACTTTAACTGTGCTTTAAATTTCTCTATATTAATGTATCATTTGCTTGGAGATCATCGGTATATAAGGACATTTATGTATACCTACATGGTATGGTACTTTAACTGTGCTTTAAGATTCTCTATATTAATGTATCATTTGCTTGGAGATCATCGGTATATAAGGACATTTATGTATACCTTCGATTATTTAAATAACTCTATTGAATTCGTTTTAATGACTATTTTATTTCTCACATTAAACTACATATGTCAAACTGTTTATAATAAGGTATATATTATAACAGAACAAAAGCATTAATAACTATTTATAACTAGAATAATAAGCACAAGCAACAATGAAATTACACATATCAAAGTTTTATTTGAAATCTGATTCATTGAATGCAAAGTTTTCAGTTTTACTACTAACTTTGGTAATTATATATATTAACGGATACTACGTCGATAACCTTGACTTTGACATATGTTGTCATCATGGCCCTGAGTAACCTCCGACAGGTTTTAGGTGGCGGTCGATCTTCGTTAAAAAATTATTAACAAAGAAAATTCAACTATAACACGAAAATTCCCTGCTTTAAAATATGTTTGATAGTCGGGCACTGTAGGGGACGCTACGCCGTGCCGACGATCGCGACTTTGACATATGTTGTCAAACAGACAATTATGGAAGTCCAGGGGCTCTATTCTTGAAAAGAAACGTATACGAAAGTCTAGGGAAGTGCTACAGTATACGTTACGTATACTATAGTATTTCCCTAGACTTTCGTATACGTTTCTTTTCAAGAATAGAGCCCCAGCAACTCTTTGCAGGGGCGAAGGGAGGTGAAAGTCGAAGGTGTGAGTACGCCCTTTTGCAGGAGGGATAGCGGGTAAGAGTCGAAGGTTAAAGTCATGCGCCTCTTTGCAGGGGCGAAGGGGGGATGAGAGTCGGAGGTAAGAGTCGTACGCCCCTAAAGCAGGGTAGGAGAGGGGTGAAAGTTGCTTCGTGTTCAAAGTCAAAACCTATGGAGAGAGAGAGAGAGAGAGAGAGAGAGAGAGAGAGAGAGAGAGA
>NW_017300289.1:17076-19769 GCF_001594075.2 Trachymyrmex cornetzi
CTTTACTCTGCATACATGGTTTTCGATACATGGTTTAATTAGGGTTAGGTTATTACACACCCATGAATTTATAATAACCTAACCCTAATCAAATCATGTATCGAAAACCATGCAGAGTAAAACAGGAAAAAATTTTCTGTTCTAAGAACAAAAATTACATAAGAAAATATGAAAGTCGTGCGCCCCCAAGCAGGGGGGAAGGCGGAGTGGGAGTTACTTCGCGTGGAAAATTGTAAAATATACTTTAAAGCAGAAAATTTCTGTTTTATATGGTTGAAAAAGAATATTCTTCTTAAACTTTTTGTGTTAATAATTTTTAACAAAGAACGACCGCTACCTAAAACCTGTCGGAGTTTTCTCAGGGCCATGACCTTGACAACATATGTCAAGGTCAAGGTCATCGGCGCGGTGTCCCTTAATGTATATAATTAACCAAATTTTCGTTTTTTGTTGACATAATTTCAGATAAATGAGACGGTAGCAATTCTTCACAAATTGTCCAATTATAACCTCGATGAGGATTTACGTAAACAGGTAAATAACTATAACAAAATTTTATTTTAGAATTTTAACTTCCTATGCTTAATTTTACTAGCGCTCAAAATCCGGATATCTACATAAATATCAATGAATGATTGTGTACAAAATTGTGTTCTTACATAACAATTGTGTTATTCTTTTATATATTTTAGAATACTTGTACACACATTGTAACGCCACAGGCAAGAATAAGCTAGAAAAGTTTAAAAAATTATTTGTTATTTTATACAACAAAAGCGAGTTTTTGAAAGTTATTTCATACTATCAATATTCTACTATCATAGTATCGTACTGTTAATATTCTACTATCGTACGATCTGTATCCTACTATCACACTATGAATGTTCTGAAAAATAAGCTCAATACATTTTGACATATAGAATTGAATATAATTTATAAAGGTTTTGTAGTTGATATGTACTGTAACGTTCGGTGCGCCTACAATAGGCCTGTTCTTTTTGACTGAACTTTTGCACCAGTTCATCTTTCTTCCTTTTCTCTCCAGGTGGAAAAAAGAGGAAGAAAGATGAACTGGTGCAAAAGTTCAGCCAAAAAGAACAGGCCTCATGTAGCGTCCCGTCCTCTTACCAAGCGAGCGCGAACACGGAATATAGCGAACAGACATAATACATGCCTACTACAATCGCGTACGGCTATAGGCCAAGCTACCGAAACCGTCGCGAATGTCGCGATTGAACGCCGCGCATACTGCGTCTGCACCAAATTATAAATGTTAAAAACGATGCAAGAATGCACTTTAGCACGAAAACACCGTTAACACGGGATAGGGAATATAACAACCGACTTCGACGCAGCTGCAAGAAAAAACCGCAGACCTGCGGAAAACCAATAAAAACCCATAACACCAACGCAATGCATTGCCGCGCAACCCTGAATGCACCCACCGGCCATAAAGGGCCCCAGGATAAGAATAAAATTATTATAACTCGAATTGGAGCACGCACAGACGAAAGAAGGCCCTAAACAAACATTAGAATTCCACGCACACGACGAGCGAAAAACAGCTAGACTATACCAAACCTTATAATGAACAAAACGCACATAAGGAATATGCAAGCTCCGCCCGCGCCGTACTGGATTGCAGCACGCGGCAGCCGAGCAAGCCATAAGGGTATCGCGACCCCCGCAACAAGACAACGCGTCCTAATTAAAGAAAATCTAATCAACAACGAAGCAAATCACTAATTAGAAGATCGGCACACTCCAGAGAATTTCGTAATAGCACGTGGACAAAATCATCCCCTTACCGCGAGGGGCCACGAAGCAAAACGTATATAAAGCAGAGCGTTTTAAGACACGCGTCCTTATTTCTCTCCTCGCAATTCTTCCTGTCGATAAATCCAACGGTAAGTCTTCCCAGCGCTTTAACTAGCGCTCCGGAACTTTCCGCATCTCCCAGGAATCCAGCTCCGATCGTGCGCTTTCACGGCGTCTGAAGGGCTACTCCCATCCCCAGCTCCGACGGCGCTGACCCAAACCGACGCCGAAGCTCGCCTCCTGCGGAGCTCAAAACGAGCGCCTTTCACGGCGTCGAGGTCTCCGCACTCCTCCCCTTTTTTTTTCACCCTCTATTCTATACGTTTTTTCTGCACGTAAATGCCGCAGAAGAAACGTCCGAGGGGGAAACGTGGAGGGTGGCGCGTCCACTTGAAGGAGCTACAGCGGGCGCTCCTCGCAGAGGGGACCTTTGACCCCTCCATTTATTGGAAGGAACATAGCTCGAGTCCCGAGGAGGTCACAACCGAACCAACAAATCCTCCGGCGCATACCGCAGCAACCGGGGTCCCTACGGACGGGCCCAGAACCCAAGAAACCGAAACACCCGCGCCACCACCACCGTGACCCGCGCCACCGCGATCCCCATCTTATATCGCGCCCGTCCGCAAGCCTACGAGGCCAGTGCTGATCTCCAGCAAACCTCGCGTTACTAATAACACCCCGTGTAATATAAATATAAAAATAGTTAACCCTTATCTTTCGTTTTTTTTCTTTACCCTTAAGGGGATGCTGGAGTGTCCTGTTTTACCATCAATTTTTAAAGACTCTTTTCTCTTAATTGTGTTTATGGATTGAAAAGTCCTTCTCCACAATCAAAGTATTGACAACAACACAGGCTGCCAGCTACAATGTAA
>NW_017300289.1:19942-21234 GCF_001594075.2 Trachymyrmex cornetzi
GCTTTGGTACAAGAGAAAAGAATCGCCAAAAATTTCGTTCGTATACTACGAATACACCGAGCACTATTTTAGTTGATCTCTTTCTAAGAGATCAACTAAAATACTGCACGGTTTCATGGCTTCACGTCAATTTTATTCGTAGTATACGAACGAAATTTTTGGCGACTCTTTTCTCTTATACCAAAGCTCCTACCTCGTTTCTAAAAGCATAGGATTGTTCTTGAAAGTTTTCTGTAGACTGCAAGCTACTTATTTTAAACGGGTAAAATCCGAAACTCTTATATGCAGCACATATTGTGACGAGTTGACTGCAGGAGCCGGTGACAAAACTACAATTTTTTATTTTCTTTCATTTTTTGCATTAAATTGTAGCTGGCAGCTTGTGTTCTTGTCGATACTTTAATTGTGGAGAAGGACTTTTCAATCCACAAACACAATTAAGAGAAAAGAGTCTTTAAAAATTAATGATAAAACAGGACACTCCAGCATCCCCTTAAGGCCTTTTACTATCCTTCCCTGCTCCCTTTCCCGCACAGGAAACAGAGAGCGTGGATAGAGCGAAGGGTGTGATGAAAATATCGCAGCTGCCCACAGGAAAGAGATTTTTATATCTTCGTTAATTCCTCGTACACCTTCGTGTACCACAGGCGCTTTATCTGACAATTCCTCTAAACTCTCTGTTTTTATTTCTTCCTGTGCATAATAAGGGAATACGGAAGCTTAAAAAGTGTTAGATATAATAAGAGATATCTCGCGAACAAAATAATAATTCAATTCGTGCCTTTACAAAGGCACTGGTGACAGCAGCCTGCCTCAACGCGTAAACACACGCCGAAAAACGAATCTCACCCGAAGTCAAGGCTTCGCCCCGCGCTTGCGCTCCCACGATTTTATGTAGCACCTCGAGACCGCTTTAAAACTAAACACGCGACTGAGGACGTAACGATACAAATATCATAAAAATACATGTAAAAGAATGTAATATGTCAAATTAATATTAGGTGTTGAACTTAATTCCTATCGTTTTTTCGTCTTGAAAATCGATTTGTTTCGAAGGGAAGATGAATGAATACCTTAATCAAAGTAATTTCCTCCATTTTCTACAACTTTTTCCCATCTCTCTGGCAATCCCACGACGGTAGAACGCGATGTCTTTCGAGGTGATCCATTCATCCACCCATTTTTGGACTTCGTTGTGATTGGAGAAGTTTGTGTCCGTAAGTGCGTGTTGCATCGATCGGAAGAGATGGTAATCCGACGGTGCCAAGTTTGGAGAGTACGCTGGATGCGGG
>NW_017300289.1:21314-46782 GCF_001594075.2 Trachymyrmex cornetzi
GTCGATTGTTGGCTACGGATGATCTTTTTTGCATCAATTCGTCACTCAATCGGTATAATTGCTGTTTGTAGCGATTAGCTGTAACGGTTTCATTTAGACCCAAGAGTTCGTAATACAGCACACCTTCCCGATCCCACCAAACGCACAGCAAGATCTTATGCCCGTGAATATTCCTCTTCGGCGTTGAAGCGGATGATTGGCCGGGGTCCACCCATGATTTTTTCCGCTTGGGATTATCAAAATAAATCCATTTTTCATCGCCAGTTCATGATGCATTACAAAAAACTCTTTTTTCTTTGCCTGGCAAGCAAAGAAGTCGCAATAGTCAAACGATTCGAAATGGCACTTTCTGACAACTCATGTGGTAGAGATCTGCCTTCCTTATGGCATATATCTTCAAATTTTTTCGACTGTCCTGGACGTTCTTTGTCTCTCATCAAAATCACCGTTTCGGAAGCGTTGAAATCAAACTCTACATATTGGTTCCGATGGAGTTTCATCACCATACACTTCAGATAATAAGCGATGCGCTTCAGCTGCGGTTTTCTTGAAGTCGAAGTAGTGAAAAAGCACATGTCGGAAAAACAGCTTATCGCGATTCATTTTCAATCGATTGGAAAATCTCTTTGGCGTCGAGAAATCTAATCTGTGAGGATTGAATCACTTTCAGCGATGTCTAAACTACAAAAGACATGTGAATTCATCGTCGAAACTCGTCAGCGTTGGAGGCAAAGCTCTCTAATAGCGAGCGATAGGAATTAAGTTCAACACCTAATAAATTCATAGTGTTTTATTATATTCATTTTTAGTTATTTATTTTTTAACCATTTCTATATGTCGACCTTGCTTCTACTCAATACACTGTAAAAAATTCTTCATGCATGAGTATGTATTAATATGTATAAACATACATAAACACACATAAATATTCATAGACATGTATAATTATATATGAAATATGTCGATACATGTTCATACATCCTTCTTTCTTTTGTAAAATTACGTTTTAGTGTAATAGAAATAATAGTAGTAAAGTAACTACGAAAACACAAAAAATAATTAAAGGGATAATTTTTGTATCGTTTATTTTAGAAAAAAACAAGTTCAAAAAAATATTTAAAAAATTGCTCATACATAATTATGCATAATTTTATATATGATTATACATAAGTAATTTTTTTACATTTCTCCAAACTTGATTTTTTCTAAAACAAATAGTGCGAAAATTACCTTTTGAATTATTTTTAATGTTTTCGTATTACTATTATTATTTCTATTACACTAACAAGTAATTTTACAAACGAAAGAGGAAACATATGAACATTTATGGATATACATCATACATAATTATATATGTTTATGAATATTTATGAGTGTTTATGTAAGTTTATTCTTATTTATACATATTCACGCATGAAAAATTTTTTACCGGATATGTCGTTAAAAATTGTAGTTAAATAACTTAACACTGGAAAATGTATTAAATTGAACTCAAATTTAATTTATTATTTACTAAGTTCTCGTACATTAATGTGAACGCTTTACTTTGAAACTAAAAAATGGATTGATTTTGACACATATTGAAGCTAAAAATAACAAAAATGTCATTAAACGTAAGGAATAGGGTTGGTCTTTAATGTCTGCGATAAAGTAACATAATTGATGTTTTATATTATATTATAATAATGTCTTAAATTTACTCATCCATTTGATAAAATTTATACAAGTTTCCGAACTGTCAAGAATGGTAGTATATATTTAACGCTTATTAAATTATTTATTTCAATTAGATTTGGCAGTTTATATTGCAAATAAAACAGAGAGAGGTAAAATTTGGCTTGGGACATTTCTACTATGGATATGATTTTATCTGCTGAGTATGTCCTATTTTAAATAAAACTATAAAAGTGTATAATAAATGTATATACATATATATACATACAATATACGAGGTCTGTTCAAAAAGTATCGCGAATTTTGTGTTTTTTCAAAAATTATTTATTTATTCATGAATATCTATTTTGTCCCCTTTTCAAAGTAATCCCCATCAGATATTATACACTTGTGCCAACGTTTTCTCCAATCCTCGAAGCACTTCAAAAAATCATTTTTTGTGATCTTGTTCAACTCCTCCTTCGATGCCGTCTTTATCTCCTCAATCGTAGCGTAGCGTCGTCCTTTCATGGGTCTCTTCAGCTTCGGGAACAAGAAAAAGTCATAGGGGGCCAGATCTGGGGAATACGGTGGCTGCGGCATCATTAGTGTGTTGTTTTTGGCCAAAAATTCACGCACAAGCAACGATGTGTGAGCAGGGGCGTTATCATGGTGCAAAAGCCAATTTTTGTTCTTCCACAAATCATTGGTAAAAATCGAATGGCACGAGCCAATCGATATGTTTAGGTCCTCAGCAACTTCTCTGACGGTGATTCGACGATTGGCCAATACTATTTTCTTCACTTCATCAATGTTTTCGTCTGTTGTTGACGTGCTCGGGCGTCCGGCACGCTCTTCGTCGTTCACATCTTCTCGGCCCTCTGAGAACATTTTGTACCACCGATAAACGTTGCTTCGGTCCAAGGTAGCTTCACCATATGCCACAGTCAACATTCGGAATGCGTCCGCGCACTTAATTTTGTTTTTCACACAAAATTTGATACAGATTCTTTGATCCATTTTTTGGAATAGGCAAAAATCGAAGACGAACCAAAACACGTGCAAGCAAAGCAGCTGTCAAAAATTAACTGAACATTCAAAATGGCCGAACTTGTCGGCATAAGTGAGAGACATGAGTACCAACATAACGCCACAAAAAAATCGAAAATCGAATATACGTAACCCGCGGAAATTCAAAATTCGCGATACTTTTTGAACAGACCTCGTATACAAGGATAGGAAATTACTTTGTAAAAGTAATTAATTACAGTTACAGATTTCTCTTTCAAAAAGTAATTAATTACTGTTACAAGTTATTGACTCTGAAAAGTAATTTGTTACAGTTACAATTACCGAAAAAGTAACTTTAAGTTACTTTTAAGTTACTTTTTTCATCGGAACTTTTACTAGTAGTATCGATACCATTAGGGCTGTATCCAGAAACGTTGCCTTCATGTATCGTTTTACCCTTGTTTTTCACCTAATATTAAACAAGGATGATACACGGAATCATCAAAGTAATGCAGCCTAAGACAATTAAAAAAAAAAGACTGGCTTATACTAACATGTTATACGATTTTATTCAAAAAGATAAAAAAATTGTATGGTAAAGACGTTTTTCTTAAAGTAATATAAACACATATGAATATGAATATGAAATAGCACACACACATATACAATGCTTTTTGTAAAAAAAATTCTTTTTATATTCGGCTAAAAGTTGCAAATAAATTCCAGCATTAATCCAAAATGGTTTACAACTGTTCACTGAGCGCTCTTGTATTTGATTGGCGGATTTCATTAGATCCCAAAATATAAACCAAACAGGTACAAGAGTTGATTGAACGCTATAATTAAATTTCTTTCTTCTGATTAATCAAATGTTTCGAAGTATTTGTAGCCTCAAGGACACTACTGCACACTAAATTGACAAATGAGTTTAAAATGTATAAAATAACTATGAAAGTAACTATTAAATTAGTTACTAGTTACTTAAAAGATGTAACTAAGTCATAATTACAGATGGAAAGAAAGTAACGAAGTTAAGTTACAGTTACTGGAAAAAAGTAACTCTAATTGTAATTTCGTTACAAGTAACGAATTACTTCCCATCCCTGAATATACAGGGTGATTTTTTTAATCTGAAACTTTCAAATATTTCGAAAAATAAGCACACTAAGAAAAAATGTTAAGAATCAATATTTCATCATTCCGAGGGTGACGTACACTGTCGTTAAAATCAGCCCCCTCACCTCGCCCCCTGGGCGGTGAGGGGGGACAAGTTTGAAATCTTAAATGGGAACCCCTATTTTTTATTGCATATTCGGAATCTTTGGCTAAAAGCACATACGATTTGTCTGAAACATTTTTCTCGATTCATGATAGATGGCGCTGTAATCGACGAAATTCAATTTCTTCGATTTCTCTTACTGAGAACCCATACTTACGATTCTGCAATACATTAACAATAAAAATACCACGTTTTCATTGTTAATACTCGGAATTAGTCTTAAAACTTCTCATTATTTGTAATTACTCATTAATTACTTCTCAAGAAACTACTTTTAGCGTAACCCAGGAACAACGATGTGGACGTAAGTTTTCTGTTCCCTTTTTTAAATTTTTTAAATTAGGCTGATTTATTGCAGATATCTATTTATTGCAGATAAAATTTATCTGAAACAATTCAATATATCCAATATTTTTCTATTAGTACGACCTTACTCTATCATCACATGAAAAATTTATTTCCAAATATTTATTTATTAAATAATAAACAATTTTAAAATGCTCATCTCAATGTAACTTAAAGACATCCAAATTCTAAAATCTTATTTTACAATGACTATAGGCATAATCTAATAATGAATTTTCTAAATACTTTTCAATCCAAGAGCAATAAACTCATGGTGGAACTAATAGCGTTTATTAATTTAGCAGAAACGCCGCTATCTCATATTAACCGCCTATCTCATAATAGGGGGCCTTTTCTATATATAAAATAGAACGTATTCAAGATCTCCTTTATAATTAATTCTTTCAAATTTAACCTTTTCTCTCCTAACGCTTGCTATGTTCGGCATCCACGAAGCGATCCGTATAAACGAACGCTGTCTACGGCCAGCATTCGCGAAGTAATTTATAGTGTTCCTTATAGCAAGAGTTACGTCAAACCATTTTGTACAACTATTTACCAAATGTTGTTAACACTGATTTTATCAAATGATGTATATTTAAACATAATTAATAGCGGTAGTATACTGATACATATACCTATAATGCGACTAGCATGAAAGAGATAATTAAAAAACGGTTTACAAAGAAATTATAATTATCTTGTTTTAAGGAACAATCCTTTTTTTTCAAAAATATGTCAAAGTGGCGTTGTTCATGGTATTCGGGCATAAAATGACAGTTTAAACGCCAAAAACTGTCCACATATAATGTGTACACTTTTGGCGCGGGATCCCGATCAATGGCGGTATTCCGACGGACCGCCCGCTTTCTGAGCGAAAGGTTAACATAACTGTTTTCATTAAGTATAATGATAGTATATTTTCTTTCAGACGTATGGCACAATTTTATCCATTAGGATAACTCTTTCGCAGGTATATAACAGACCTTCTAATCTCGCAGTAATGCATGAGAAATTTTGTTTGATTATGGTTTGATATGAATAAGATTCGCGTGCGCGTATATAATTACAAGCATAATATTTAAAACAAAATCTCGTATTTTATCATAATTATCAGAAAGAATTTCTGGTTGTTATGACAATATAATCGAGATTTTATATCTAAAACTAGAATTATATTATAAGTATTATATTATTTAGATTTATTTAATATTTTTCAGTTTGGTTGGGATCGTTCTCCTTTTCAACAAGCAGCAACAGAATCATGATTAATTTTAATTTCAGCACATTATAGCAGTCCAATTATTGTATCAGTCGACACAAATCGGGCGAATATGCTGTATTGTCTTTTGTCGTCGTGTTGTTTTCTGTAGTGAATTGGAACAAAATGGTATATATCATGGTTGATGAAAAAACGTTTTCTCTTTCCGTTGTCAATATAATTTTGAGAAAAACGTATTGAAATTTTGAAAGTTATAGCGACAGGATTAATTTGAATTTTTCAACGTTACATACTGCTTTGTAAGTACCTCATAGATCATGAGTACATAATACGCATGATGCATCATTTATCCTTGTTTACATTTGATGAAACAAGGAACATTATGCATAAATCGAAATGCCCCAATAATTAACAGAGAGACATATTTGATCAACGAAATATTCTGCGGATATAGTTATCGAAAAATTTATCCAATTAACGAGTAATTTTTTGGTATATTTAACAAGGTACAATTATCAATGCAGTTTAAAATATAACAAAAATGATATTATTACGTAATAGCATAATTAAAAAATTAATAATACGAGATTAAATATACAGAATTGTTGAAAATATACGTATGATAACACAAATTTTATTAAACCAATGGTTACTTTAATATTTGTAAACGGAATGAAATATTAACAATAAATAAATCTTATTTACTTTTAATCGTTAACTTGCGATTATAAAATTTATTAAAATTCATCTAATCAAATTTAATTATCTTCACTTTGTGGTACGCTGGTTAAGGGTACATTCTAGTAATCGCAATAAAAATAAGACCTTCTTTGGAATTTTTCTTAACGAAAACTACAAGGCGTACAATTATAATTTTTCACATACTTATTAATACACATGTCAATATATGAAAAAATTTTTACAGCAATATTTTCATTCCAAAATTCCAAGAAATTAGTTCAAAGACGCAGAGTTGAAAAAATGAGATGACCAAACGGTTGACACGATATCTCGAAAACCAATAGCTAGAAATTAAAGAATAAAATATTTTCTTAAAGTTTATTTGCGTGGCTATCGCGTAAATTAAAATTATTGAAAAATATTTAAAATTCACGAGTTAACACGTGTTTTCAGAAAGTGATACGAAAAAAGGCTTTTTTCCGCTCAAAAAAAGTTGAATAAAACTTTATTTTTTAATTAAACCAGTTTATTCTATAGCTTACTCGATAGCTAGTCAATCTACGAATACAACGCTGCAAAAATTTTTTAAATCGGTCGGTTATTTTTTCCGAAATCGTGTCAATCGCTTAAAAAACAGCATTTCGAGAAAAAAGCGTTTAAAGGTTTTTACAGATTTTTTTGAAAATAAAATAATAATTAAACTACCGGTAATCAGGGATTCTTGGTCCATAAAGTAAGCCTCTAACTTTTTTAAACATTTGGCTGTAAAAAAAATGTTAAGCTGTAGAATCGTTAATTCTTCGAATTTCTTTCCGAAATTTTGTATTTTTAGTGTATTGTTGAAATGTTGTACAATCGAAATATGCAAAAAAAATCGATTTTTTGTCAATTTTACACTAGAATGTATCCGTAATATCCGATACAAAGAAGAACAATCTTTGTAACGGAAAGCGAACTTAATGTATACTGTGATTCCACGTAAAATTCGTAAGATCTATCCGCAAAAAAAAGTTAAACTATCCGTCAAACACCAACAGTCTTTTTACAAGAAATTGTAAATTGTAAATTTTCTAGACCGCTTATAACTAGGGCCCGGATGTTCGGCGCGATCCCGGGTTGCACGCGGAGCACCACTGCGTGCTAGTGAGTCGAACGCTCGCTGAAATGTTCGCGCCCGAACATCCGGGCCCTAGTTATAAGCGGTCTAGAAGATTTACAATAAGAGAACATTTATTAAAATTAAGAAAGCGATGAAATAAAAATTGAAACATGCTAATGAGCCGACATGGAAGATTGGTGTGCATAGACTTCGTTATCGGTTAATAATCCATATCATTCACAAACGTTTCGTTGGTTCGGATTTTCTTTAGTGTAAATTCCTTTACAAGTAATCATTTACTGTACATTGTGAAACCGCCGTTCAGTTAATCTTTCTTAATAATACAATTGAAAGTATATATGAGAACGCGACGTAAGTATAGAGAAAGCTAGAAAATTGTATTCCAAAATATGTCACTGAATTAATTTTGCTACTTGACTTTAAAATATACTATAATTATCATTGATTCATTGGCAAAATTATTACTTCCGAGAAGTACTTAGAAAAGTAGACCTTTTTTAGTGCAAACTACAGCGTAGTACGCGTAATAGTACCAATCTTGTAAAGTTGGGTCATCAAATACTTCATTAGTAATTTTAACGCGAAGTATAAGGCTGAGACGAACGAGGTGATGATCTACATCAGCTTCCTGGTCATTACCAATGTCATCGTCACTATGTTGTTACACCATTCTTTCATGCAATCATTGCATGTTGACGTGAGGATACATATCGCCTGCAGTTATCTTCTCTATCGGAAGATAATAATACGATTTATGTAACTAGTGAGCAGAGTTGAGAACTTTACCTTAAAAAAATAACGTGTTACCGTCACAAGTTATTCATGTTAAAAAGCAACGTGTTACTGTTACCTTTACTTGAAAATGTAACGGATCTTTATTTTTCGGGAAATTGTTGAGTTTAGCATTCTCACGTACGAAATTGATAAAATTAAACTTATATGATGCGTTTTTGCACAAAAAGTGACCTAATCTGGCAATAACAATCCAAGAGTTAAATTCAATAATTACCAAACTTAATTTAAACATTAATGTCGTTATTAAAAATTTTAAGATTCATTTCCAATACTGAAAATCCGTAGTATATGGACAATTGGGGCACCATGGATCGGAGTATACCATGGGTCATCGACTGTTTAACATAATCTGGAACGTTTAAATTAATACTACTGATACAATCCCAGATAACACAAACACTTTCAATAAATATTCTATAAACATTCGTTGAGAATATTAAAATATTCTTACAATGTATTAAAAAATATTCTATAAACATACACAGAATGTCAAAATGAGACCAATTTAAATATTCCAGATAGGTCGGAATAAATATTCTTTTTCATATTCTAAGAATATTTAGAGAACGTATTTAGTTCAATATAAAGAATATTTACAAAATATTTTCTCTAAGACTAAGGAGTTTATTCTGTAATTTATCTCATTCTAAGCAAACAACGTGATGTGAGAAATTGATAATAATGGGTGCCTTCCAACAAAAGAGATACACGTACATGACACGATGTGACATGGCTAGCTGTGGATCGCATTACATTCTTGTTGTTTGTCAATGTTAAACAAGGATGAAATGATCACTGTGTTGTACTGAGTCGCTAATTGTTGGAAGACACCCAATATTTATCATTTTTATTAGTATATTATTTTTTATATTTTATTTTTCTTATTAATTTTCATCTGAACTTACCTTTGGTTTAATTACGTAAACTCACACGGCGTGTTCTTTTCAGTGGCACATATTGGCAGTGTTGTGTTATTATTTTGATGATGCGAATGGGCGCGAATGCCGCAAGGCGCGAATGGCCACGATCACATGGAGCACAAAAAGATCGAGATTGAATGGTTCATCGATATTGAACGCCATCTACATCTTCAGTACATTTAAATATTCTATGAACATTTAGAGAACATTAATTCAAACAACATGATCTTATTACTAATTTTAACATATTCTAGGCAGATTTACAGATTGTTTCTTATAAATAAGAATATTCTGTGAACACGTGAATACGTATAGATGATTCTTTTGAGAATATTCTTGTAAAGGTATATTTGAAGCTTCATAGAATATTCATGTAATATTGTGTGTTATCTGGGATACGACTATTACTTCGTTGCCTATACTTTATAGCAGTAATAGATAGCAGTGAATAAATTCCATTGTATCGAAAAGCATCGATTATTAATGGTTTTCGTGATGCACGCGCGCACACACACACACACAATAATAACTTTTTAACTTCATAAAAATGTTTTAATATTGTTTTTATAGGAGAAGATATATGTATAGAAATAAGATGCAAGTTTTTGCGCATTTTTTCTCATCTTACTACAATTAATAATCTAACATTTATTTTTTATAGTTTTCTATTAAATGTATAATTAAATGTATAACTGGGTTACCATATGTCATACATTAAATATTCGTAATGAAACGAGAAAGTATATGTACTAAAAGGGTGCAGTTTATACTTCTAAGCAATTAATTTTATTTTATCACAATAAATTTTTTATCTTATATTAATGATTATTTCTCATCTCTGTTTTCTCGTAATTTTCTATCGTATTATTTAATAATTATTAATTGTAATTATATTTTATTGTATTAGTAATTATGCTGAGAATGTGTAAGTAAACTAAAAATATTTTTCAAATTTCGTCAAACGTTATTTCTTTCATAATCCAATTATTTTATGTGTGACTTGTGGTACCTCAGTTATGGGACACCATGGATTATTTCTTAAAAAATATGTTTTTATTTTCTTCTTAAAAATTAATAAATATTTACTAAATATACTTATTAACTCTTGAACACCACCGTGGGTTACGGTAACCCAGTCCGTTTGAAAAAACGCGTGACGTTTATGAACGATCAGAATTGGAGTGGGAACAAGGCGAGGAAAAAACTTTCGCATCTCTCTCTCTCCCTGCTACAAATTCCCCGCCTGGCAACCTCAGCGTGCACGAACCAGTCGAGATAGAACGCCATGAACTTACTGTGTGGGTCACGCTCGCCCTGTGTGGTTATGACGTTTTTTATTTCGAAATCAAATTGTAAGTAAATATACGAATAAGATTGCGAATTCAAATCGAAGAATTCATGAAATACACAAACATTCAAGAAAATCAAGATCCGCTCGATATATTAGCTGTAAACAAAATAAAAAAACAAAGAAGATGTTCATTCTGTCCAGGGACTTTAGATAGGAAAACTTATTACATATGCTTGCAGTGCCAACAGCCAATGTGTAAGGAACATGTCGCAAAAATTTGTTTTGCCTGTTCCACGCAAATCAATGAATAATTTCATTTGTATATTTAGATGTCATATAATAAAGACTTTTGCACTAACTTTATCGTATTACTTGAAAATCACCCAAATATTCAACCTCGTCGAATAAATATATATTTTTAGGATAATTCGTAATAATGTTTTTTTTTTCTTAAAATACAACTTAATATGTTTCGATTTCTATAAATTAATACCTTGTATTTTTTTTTTGGAAAATAACTAATTTATTTAAAAAACAATACATTTTTTTTAATTTTGAAATTTCTTTCTTCCTTTTCAAAATATCTTGGTTTTCGGAAGTTTTATGATAATCTTATTTATATATTCTTTTTCCTTACTGTCTGTTGTATCGATTAAAAAAAAAAGAAGTTAAAATTGATACATTAGATCCCGAGATAAAAGCAAAAGAAGACTTCAGGGTTACCGTAACCCATGTGTGGTGAAATCAGTTGGCGAAAATAGTGTGGTGTTCAAGGGTTAAATAATAAGTAATAATAAGGCTTCACAAGTATAAAACAATTTAGAATAAATGAAGGGCGAAGAACCAGTAATATAACAAAAAATTTTAATTTAACACAAAAATAATTACACATACGTTTCGACACCGATTAGGTCATTCTCAATGTACGGTAACTAAATTATTATCGAAAATCTATGTAGTTAACAATATTCTTCATGTCTTGTGTTATAATGTTACCAGTTAATAAATTAAACATATTTGAAAATTCTCGGCAGTAAAACCGTAATAATCTTATTAGAAAAGAATTCGAGAATGTATGAATAAAAACGCAAAAGTTGGAGATCCACATCGTGGCCACAAAGTTAATAACATAAAATAAACCAACTCTTTATTGATTCTCGGCAGTAAAACTGTAATAGTCTAAAAGTAATCGATAACAAAGGAGAATTTTATCGATTACTTTTAGACTATTACAGTTTTACTGCCGATAATCAACAAAGAGTTGGTCTATTTTATGTTATTAACTTTGTGACCACAATGTGGATCT
The DNA here is from genome assembly GCF_001594075.2 of Trachymyrmex cornetzi. Classification (NCBI taxonomy): domain Eukaryota; kingdom Metazoa; phylum Arthropoda; class Insecta; order Hymenoptera; family Formicidae; genus Trachymyrmex; species Trachymyrmex cornetzi. Next base: position 32,938 of record NW_017300289.1, read on the forward strand.
CCATCTTTTGCGTTTTTATTCATACATTCTCGAATTCTTTTCTAATAAGATTATTACGGTTTTACTGCCGAGAATTTTCAAATATGTTTAATTTATTAACTGGTAACATTATAACACAGGACATGAAGAATATTGTTAACTATATAGATTTTCGATAATAATTTAGTTACCGTACATTGAGAATGACCCAATCGGTGTCGAAACGTATGTGTAATTATTTGTTGTGTTAAAATTTTTTGTTACATTAATCGCACTGAAATAAATGTGCACAACAGTACAACGGGAATGAGAACTTTATTGAGAAATGACAGAAGTGTTAAAAGCTCAGAACTGTAGGATGTATTATGGAATTATTCAGAATGAATTTCGATCGGAATTAATAATTCCCTTTTTTAAACACAATAGAAATCTAGAGAAAACGGAATAATTTCAATCAAAATTAATTCTGATTTGTTCTATATGATAGGTGCCCTGAACACAAAATATATGTTGTAGGAAGATCCTCTTTTGTGATTTCGATTTCTTGGCGATCGATAACAGATGGCCTGAAGTACGGGAGAGACTTCGGCGCAATTTAAATACATATTTTTTTAGAGATAAGTTTGTCACAGAAATATGCGAGTTAAACATAGATGCTTAGAGCATAGATGAATGAAATATAATAATAAAAAAAGCACAGCAGAGGAAAAATGGAGAATGTAAATATAGAGAGAAAGCAGGCCAGATTTTTGTCGCTGCACTTAAAAATTTTCTGTTTTACTGTCTTCAAATTTTAAATATCTATTTTATTTTAAGTATATATAATGTACTAGTTTAGCAACAAAAAAAGACCTAAATTGTCGAATTTTTATGTTCTTTTTCGAAGTTTAATTTCTGAGAACTTAAATTCTAAGAGATCTAAAAAAACCGAATTTTTTCCTATATATTTGTAAATTTAAGGAAATTTTGATATCGCTATACATTCAGAGAATCTTGAAATTCATACTTGAATTTAAAAAATTAACTAAATATCTCTTGACGTTCTTTGCGTCCAAAAGACGATTTAAAGACGTCTTATGACATAATTTTAGACTTTTTGTTGTTTGGGAAGGCATCTAACCAGTAACACTATTCTTTGGGCCACTTGGGATTTGGTTGATGTAGTATTTTTTGTTAAGTATTTGTAATGCAGAATCACGTTGAAAAGGTGTTATGTGCTGAGGGCGTCATTCAAAGTTATAGTGAATCGTTATTTTTCGATGAAAATTGAAAAATCTGCAAACACCACATAAGTGATAAATTGAGTTAACACCATCAGTTCATATGTTTTTTGTCCTTCTTATCGTGATCTTAAAAGAAAAATTTCTTTTTTATTGAATATAAAGTATTCTCCATAGAAATTTTATACCAAATAATGAATAAGTAAAACAGATGTTTTATTAAAGTTATCATTTTCGTCTTCATTTTTATCTTGATTTTTATCAAAATTACCAACCAAACCATCTAAAAGATTGGCATTATAGATTTGTTCACGTCGCATTCTCCAACATAGCGAACTCGTATTATAGCTCCTACTCACTCCAATGCGTTTGTTGAAGTGAAACACGGGAAGAATTTATATTTCCATCCACGAAGATACTGCAATAGAGAAATATGCAACCAAATGAACAAAAAGGTGGAAAGACCCGGAATTTTCTCTGCTGCTGGTCTTATAGATTTTCTTTTTTGTGAAAATGTAACCTCTTCTTATTAGCTTCACTTTGAGCAAAAATTTTTCGTTGCAGTTACCCTCTCAATCGCTACTTAATTAATTAACATAAAAATAGAGTATTAAAAAATACGATCTTATTTACAATAAGATTTACAAAATATCTTATTTAATTAATACATACTGTAATGTGAATACACAATGAATAAGAAATAAAAGCTCTAAACGGTATATCAAGTTGGAGTTTTAGAGTGTTTAAATTTAGTGTTTAAATAATTCGGTGTGAATTTATATATATACTATACATATCCAATCCTACAAACTGCGCCCCGAATTTAATTTGCACTCTGAGAATGCAATCCTAACAGAACTTCAGTAATATCATAAAGTAATTTAATAAGATTATGATATTTATAAGCATGTTAGAAAGAGCTTAATAATCTAATACTGATAAGCATTTTAAAGCCTGTAAATAATTTTGTAGCAAAAAATACCTAACGCGGCCCGAATAATTCAGATATATATTACTTAAATTTATATTCATTAAAGCCTTACAATACTTTTATTTAATTATTGCAAAAAATGTTACTTTAGCCGGGATAACTAAAATGTTTTATGGTACGAGAGAATTTGAGGATGAATGATGATATGAATAAACTGTGGCATATATTGAATCTTCTTTAATTGGATAATTGAATAATCAGAACTCAAGTAGGGTAAATTTAAATTAAGAGACAAATGGAAGGATAATTGATAAGTGGATAATTGAGATTTGAATAGGAAAAAGCGCTCGTGCGAAGTTTGGCGGAAGGGAAGCTTGATCGCACACACTCTTGAATACATTCTACATGTAGCGATAATCGGATCTACATATACCAGTAGGTCAATATAAAAACCATATTGTATCGAACAGTTATAGAAAGCGAAGGGACCGAAGAATCGGCGTCCAGTGACCTGTTCAAAAGACGCTTCGGTACACATAATGCAATATATAAAGATGTAAACTTTTAATATACATATATATAGTATATATATATATATATATATATATATACTATATATATATGTATATTAAAAGTTTACATCTTACAATTTGGATTAATAAAGAGAGTAATAATCGATAAATCAATTGATGATTATGAATATTAGAAAAGACAGTTTCATTAGGTACGCAATTATTTTATTTAAAATTGTCGATATGAATAGATAAATTATTAAATTATAAAATTCTTGCTGCCGTTGCGTCTTGTTCATTTTGCAGCTTTAAAATTTTTATTTCTACTGAGAAGCCGGTAGAAAAATAGAGAAATGAAGAACATATTCGGAATACATTGTATGTCGTAAGGCAGCTCTACAGCAATCAAATCTCTCGCCCTAGATACGATGTATCCTCTGCAGATCCCACTAGTTTATTTTGGAGATCCCTCTGATGGAGCAAGGGGATGGATTGCCGATACTAAGAAACCGAAAAGATTTATACGCGCATATGTGTCGACGAGGAAAAGAATAAGTATAAGGTTTAGAATAAATAGGTAAAAAAAAAAACTTCATTTTAGGAAAAGGGATGCGCGATTAACGTACATATTTCTTTTTTAGATGTTGCTCTCCACCCTATTTGGCGGGCGTCCGCCTGCACTCTTCTGCACCAATACCCGAGTTTCCGTCGTCGCATGTGGGGTGTGTATATACATGTAAATACATACGGGTGGTGCTGATCGCGGAATGGGGTGAGAGCGAGAGGGTGAGGACGAGTGCGAGCCGGGTCGACCGCGCAAATCTCTGCACGTACATGCATATGTGTGTGTGGGGGGTGTATATATACACGCGCCGTTTCCATGCATCGTTGTATGCGTGCATGCACAAGGGGCGGCGAGGGTGAGATCGCGGGGGATGGTGGGCGCCTTGGTGACGTCATTGCTCTAATCGTCAGTTGCGCAGAGACGGGGTTGGTCACCGCGCTACGTCAGAATGACGGGTCGAGCAAGCAGCAGCCGTTAAACCACCCTCTTCGGTCGGGGCTCTCTCTCTCTCTCTCTTTGTGCGGGCGGGCCGACTGATCTAGGGGTAAAAAAAATATCATTCTAAATTTCGCGATCGTATTCCACTGGACGTCGTTGTTCATGTCGTCCCGTGGTAAGGTTACGCGCGCGCAGCATCCCCATAAATCGTTTACGTTCTCTTCTGCAGAGAGGTACACGAGCATGGGACAGGGAGCGGTGTCGTGAAGTGAGGCGGAAGGCGCGTGTCGTTCGCGCGCGCGTGGTCAACAGCGCGACTCAGGGTGGCCGAGTGCCGGCGACAATGGCGAGCTCGGGCTCGGCGGTCGACGGGGGTGGCGACGACGGCACGACGGGCGTGCCGGGCGGCGGACCCAGGAATCCCCTCACCTGCGGTGTCTGCCACGATTACTACAACGAGCCCTGTCTTCTCTCCTGCTTTCACACCTTCTGCGCCCGTTGTATACACGGCCCGCACATCGACGGGACGATCAAGTGTCCCATCTGCGGGTAGATAACAACGTGTGACGATTTATCCAATGGTTGACATTTGCATATGCATGCGCAATATTAATATTTCTTACTGCAAATTCAGATTTTAATTTCCGTGTGTTTCATCTTTTGTGTAACATTAAAGAATTATTTACAATTTCAAGTATTCTTTAGACTCACAAGAAAACTGAAACGTTTCCCCTATTGCTTTTTATATTAGTTGTAATATTATTAGATTATAATTTTCTTTACAAGTGATATGTAATAATGCTGCACTGTGTTATTATTTATAATTATACAGGCAACAAACACAGTTGAAAGATGGAGCACAATTACCACCCCCCGATCAGCTGATACGCCAATTAGTGGAACTGGCAAACTCCGAAAATCCACCATGTGCCAATTGCGATAAACGCGATAAATCCACTATGTTTTTCTGTACAACATGCGGTATGTTTATTAAAGAAATGTCTTTCAATATCAGTATCAAGTTATCCAGAATATATAAAAAGAAATGTCGTACATTTACAGGACAAGCGCTTTGCACTCACTGCAGAGAACATACCCATCGTGCAAAGATGTTCTCTACTCACGAAGTGGTGCACATGAGCAAATGCGCCAAAGACACTCAACGTCGGTGTCCGAGCCATGGCGAGCAGTACATAATGTATAGCCAGAGCGCCAAGTGCATGCTGTGCGCTACGTGCTTTCGCGATACACCTCCGGACGCGCGGGTGCACTGCGTGGACATCGAGAGCGCCTGGCAGCAGGCCTCGAAGAAGATGGAGCGCGCGGTAAACTCCATCTGCGAGCTCCAGGCCGGCATTAAGGACGGCGTATTGGCCCTCAAGTCGCAGCTGGACGAGCTGCGGCACAGTCTCGAGTCCGAGAAGCGCGCGTTGACCGCCTTCTGTCAAGGTATGCAGGAGGCGATCAACAAGACGCACGCGTACGTCCTCGCAGAGTTGCAGCGTCAATTCGACACCAAGGAGCGCATGGTGCGTACGCAATTGCTTGCACTAGGTAGCGCGCTACCCGTGTTACAGATGCATTTAATGCTGTGCACCGCGTTCACCACTGGCGCGACCAAATATCAGTTCCTCGAACTGGCGCATCCGATGTTGGAACGGCTGAGTCGCGTCGCTCAACTGGGCCATCCGTCGCGGCCACCTCTGCTCGCTGCCTACATCAAGACGAATTATCGAGTCGATTTTGCGCGTGCCCTACATCCCTACATAGGTCAAATGCAGACACCGAAGGTTACCGCAGAATCCCTGTATGATCAGATGGCCGGTGGTCATACGATAGGCCAGCCGGAACCGCAAGTGCTTCAGGTACAGGTGCGAACGAAACGAGGAATTTTTTTCACGATTGGTCGATGATCCTCCATCGTGATTATCCTTTATTTTCGCATCACACATTTTTTTCTTTCTGATGCCTAAATTATTATTTGTATTGCTTAAATTCTTCAGTTTTATTCATGGATCGTTATAGAAATTATAGATCGTAAATGATAATCAAAAGTTGATGCAAAATATAATTACAAGATCGCTAATAAACCATTCGTTTTACGCCAGGAATACGTTTTCCCAACAGAGCAGCAAGGTCACTCAGAGGCTGCCGCCAAAAAGCGGACCTGATGGCGGCCCGTTTTCCAATCACTGTCGGACTTTTGACACCCAGCTGAAGGAACTAAGTCAGCAGTTGATGACTGTGAAGGAACGATTGGGCGAATTGCAACGGGATGTTTCCGTTTTAAAGAGAGCAAACACTCCGCCGTTGGGTACGCGTTACGATCATGTGGCAAGGGATTGCCGTTTGCTCGAGCAACAATTGGAGCACCATCAAATGGAATTGGAGCGACTGAGAAACGTTTTCGACGCTCTTTGGGAGGAACAGATGTGCAGGATTCACATAGAAAAGGAGATTTTCCATTCTCAAGTATGTTCTCCCAGCCAAGTTAGCCCAAGCAGAACAACAAGTCAGGATAACGTCAAAATGATATTAAAATGAATCGGAAATGATTGAAAAATGACTTTTAATAATCATTTTAAAATCATTTTGATATCACAATGATGTCTCTGTTTCACAGAAAAAATGTTACGGTTGTAACACACCGGAAATAATGACAATTTTCACCCATCAATACATTTGGTAGTGATAACCGTAAGATAGACATATCTTTACAGCCATAACCATTAAGATACGCCAATCTTATATAGTTATCACAATCGTACTATAGTTCTTATATCCAAAAAATGTATTGATGGACGACTTTTAATCGTGGCAACTTCTTTATTATTTACTCTCGTGCTGTTCCTGTTCAGATGAATGACATATTATCGTTGAGGAGCGAAGTGAAAAAGCTGCAAGTGCTCGCTCAGCATCTGGAGCCCTTCGTCAAGTCGTTCTCGATAGGCATCGGCGCGGGGGAAGTGAGTGTGGCCGCGGCGGACGCGGCCGATAATCAACATTTACAAGCGTTGCTGGATCATCTGGCGCGCTTACAGATGCAGGAACCACTACCGCATCCACAGGCTCAAGCACCGACGAAGGATCATCGTCATCCACGTAGCACTGCCACGAGTGCCGACAACGCGCTATATATGAAGGGTGAGAAAGCATCTCGGATCGCGTCGACGATAAAATAATAAAGACGCATTGAATATTTATGTATACTTAATTCGCAATTTAATTTATTATACAGAAACGAAGGAGATACCGACGCGTTGTCGTACGCCGTCCGGTGGTGTTGGCGCCGTTTTGGACTCGAGCGGCAATATAGTTGTGTACGGGACGGCCAAGTCAACCGATCCAAAGCGGGGCGTGCTTAGTCAATTGATCGAGAAGGCCAGAACGCAAAAGGACGATCGTAAGAAATCACCAGGCAGAGAAGACGGGCGTGATCGCAGTCAGAGCCGGCGTTCGCGCAAGTCGCCGGACAGCGCGAAGCCGAAGACGCCACCCGGTCACTCATCCGGCAGCAAGATGCGGTCGTTGTATCGTTCCCTGAAAGGCGGAACCGGCGACACTTCCGCCGAGGCGCTCGATCAGGCGGAAAGATGCACCGATTCGCAGCAGCCGCAGTCTCATATCGGTAAGAATGGGAGAATCGCAGGATCATCGTGCGCAAACGAATACTGATACATTATGACACGCAGGTCTTCCTTTGTAGTCGGGGCGAAATTTCGGGTTTAGACTTAGAGGCGATAAACATCCGACAGCCGAATACGTAAAGTTGCTCGCCGTTCACCGCACACGCTTATATATATATATATATATATGTATATATATATACAATATATGTAAATATGTTATCTGTACATTTAACAAAAGATATATCGATATATGTTGACCCACATGTAACACATCTATCGCACATTTACCATCACGAAGTTAAGTGTCTCGTCGTCGTCGTCCCGCAGCGAACTTTTGTTACACCCGCTGCGTTCGAAGAAGATGAGACCGTCTTCTAAAAGAGTCCCGTGCTTCCAGCAGGCGACGAGGGCGAGTATCAACGAATCTCGGAGGCCTCAAGCATGGGCGAAGCGAAGAAGCGCGTGCAGGCGCAAGTACACGCGGTCCCGACCGACGATCAGATACGGGCGATGCCAAGCAGCAAGGTCCCCAAAATCTACCCGGCCAGCGACTCCGAGGAGCTGTTCTACGGCGACGGGAAGGATGCGAGGAGGCGACGGCGCGCCAGCTGCGACAGTCTCAGCACAACTGGTTCCGGGAACAGTAGGCGGTCGAGCATCGCCGATGGGACGGTAGGTCAACAATCCATCGCACAGGACCCCCGGAAAGCCCTGGTCGTTTTGATCGGATCACGGACGTCGTCGTCTCTCATGCAAAAACAGCGTTCCTGGGAGACCTTCCCGCGGCCCAAGAGCAAGCGTGGCGCCGGTAGCGAGGGTGCTTCGTCCCTCGGTCAGCTGAAGAAAGCGGACAGCTTTGAGGGCCACGAGGAAGCGGTGCGCACCTTGGTGGCGGCCGTACAGGAGACGCGATCTCAGCTGCGACACCATCATTTACATCATCATCGTCATCATCGTAAGAGTAAAACGAATTGAGGCGCTTCTTGTCGTTCAGGTCGTTCTCGGTCCCTTCGCAACCCCTCCTCGCGCGCAAGAATTACGTAAGGAAATATTGTCCGAAGGGTATCGAATAGATATCCGCGAGCCTATTGCATATAGATAGAAAAAAGAAAAGAAATGAAAAAGAATGATCAAAAGACTAAATGCCGTGCCCCAAGTGGCTTAAGTATAAATGTTATTTATTAGTAAAGAAAGCGTATTGTTGTGAGAGCCGACATATTATCGGTTTTTCGAAGATTTTGGACATTCTATTAGTATAATAATAATAATAATAATGGATATATAAATAATATAAATATGATAACAGTAATGAAAAAGGTCTATATTCTGCGCGATATGGAAAATCAGAAATCTTCGTTATCGAGAGGCATCTCCATCAGGTGCGCTCTTATCTTTATATTACTTTTCGAGATTCTTTTGAGATCCCGATCAAACGCGTGGTGTTTGTATTAATCCAATTTTTCGACGTTTGTATTGTGTCCCTCGTCAAAGTTGTATACCGCATACGACGACGTGCAACTCTCGTGAAGTACCTTTTATATAGCGATTTAATTGCATTCGATAATGAAAGTGCCGAAGATCGGTATCGATTCCACTGTAAATGCAGTCGTTAGAGATGGAAGAGAGAAGGAGAGTACGATTATGTCTGCTACTCGTATTGTTGACAAGATCCGCCTGGGGCGGTTGATACACGTAGAGCCTTGATTAAGGAAGATAAAACGTTTTTTCAGACAAAAACGCGCGTGTGCAATGTACAATAATTGCAAAAGAACCACGGTTGACGTTACAATCTAAACTGTATACAGACGAATGTATATTTCGTTCCAATCGCGCACATTATTTCGATTTCGTTATTACAAGAGTCCTGTTCTCGTATCCTCGTTTCTCCTCTAGTTAAAACACGGATCTATTCCCACCATATCCGTACACGCGATTTTTCCCTTGAACGTCAACGGGTCGGATGCATAGTCCAGTAAAGTACGTCGCGCGATTCGATCGATCAAGTAAAACGGTAATATTTAGCTAGTAAACAACACTGCCAGTCGCGATATATTATGTCATTACGAATTTAATCGACGATACTCGATTCGCGAAGAATAGCCTAATTCGAGCGTTTACTCGTAATCGCCATCAATAAAAACCCAGCGATCGCCCTACGACGCATGGGCTCGTCACGATTATACTCCTCACAATTATTGACTATAATGTAACGATAATATTATTCCAAACGAGGGATAAAAACGCAAGGATAAAAATCGGTATTACGAGGAATCGGCTCTTCCTTGTGAAAGTCAATGCGATCGTTAATCGTTGTTTCGAATTTAACTACGAGCGAAAATTTGTAATCTTCAGCAGGGTTACAATAAACGTTCTAATTATAGCGAGTGTACACACGTAAGCATGTATGAGAAATTGTCGAATTTCTGGTATAGCAAAATATATACAAGTTAATAAATATACCCTTGATTTATATACCGTATCTTGGTGTATTGAAAGCGATGCATGAACTTTGTCGCTCACTTCAGTTTTACAAGTATTCACAGTTGTATACGTACATGTATAAAAAAAACATGCATATTCGGTATTCCACTTGTTGAATTTTACAGACAGGCTATAAAGCTGGAAGCTTCAACAGATGAAGTACGAGAGAACATTTTGGCCTCCGATGTTTGCATTTTTTTTCCGGAATTAATACAACGGCAATTTCCAATTAATTAATCTAATAATTGATTGTGATATTTTACACATATTTATTTATGACTAATATACGTAATTCATTTATACGTAATTGTCGACTTTATGTACACTTCTCTTCTATTTTCATATATTATAGTACAGTACACACAATTGACCGCAATAAAAATTCTCTCTCCGTCGTTTCTTCTCTTTCTTCTTCTCAGGTAAAACGTCTCTATATTTCTGGCGCCACCACTATAGATAATACCAAATCATTGGTACAAAAAGGAAAAAGTCTCATGCAGAAACATATGATACATACACCATTTCTGCAGACATAAAGTACATATTTTGTCGCTACTCATTTAGGTCATCATACTGTTTCTTTCTTTTTTGTTTTTGTTTCATCGATATTAGCTTCACTAACTTCGAACTTGTCAGAAATTTCGTAGGAATTTTCGTAGGAATCTTCCAAGTATTCTTCGATATTCTTCTTTTGTCCTTTCGTAGTATTCGATTTCTTCAAATGTCCGTTATCATTATTTACTTTCAATAATGTCATGATACCCCAGCTGTTATTTTCGAATTTGTCGGTGGTTTCTAGCACGTAAATCGCGTCGTGCAGCTTCGAAATTATGCGATTCAATTCGTAGAGACTTACGTTTTTGGAAACGTTCAATGTCGTTTCTAAAGGATTGGTAATATGGAGCGCCGAGCGTGATGGTTTTCGAATCTGCACACCCTCGCGGATACATATCCCGTACGTTTGAAAATCGAATGTCGAATAATACTCAAAGAAATCGAATAAAAGTGTCTCCAGACTATCCTGATTTATCCTATATTTGTAATCGGGTGGCAATTTGTTAATATCCCGCAGGAAGGTGCAATCGATGCCATTCTCTGCATAACGAACGTCATCGCGAGCTGTATAAAAGAAAAGAAGATACAATTTACTAATCAGACGTTATGTAATTCTTTTGTTTATGTTATATGTGACTTACTCGAATAGAACTTTAATATTTTTAAGGACGGTAATATCTTCTTTTGTTGTAAGAAGAACAACACTAACAACGTAATGGGAAAATTTGTTATCCACTGTCCTGGTACGTCGGATGTTAATTCCTGACTCTTCGCCCATGCTCGTATTGCTATAACAAGCGGTCTTATTCGCCAATCCATCTCTCCATACAAATTTAATAATTCGGTCATATATATAGCAGTCCTGTAGAAGAGATCAGTATTGACGTTTTTGTCTTTTTAGCCCTCTAACTACAGCTGTGAAAATTACATTTAGTTTTAACATATCCTATTTCAATTACAAAACGTAAATAAATCTTTGACGATTGATAGAGAAAGGTTCAAAGTTTTTTTCCCTACAATTCAGAATCTCGTAGTACTAATAACTGCAGATTGTATAAAACTTTGACGTTTTGAGTCCAAATGACCTATTGCTGTAGTTAAGGGTTCATTATAAAAAAAACAACAAATCCTACATAGTACAAGTAAAATTGAAATATGTTTTGACTTACATATTTGTTGCACTTAAGTCACATTCAGTTTGTGTGTAGTTATAACAGAATTTAATTATAGGTACTCGAGCTTCCAGAATCCTTCTGACACTAAGAATTCCGGGGATGAAATACTGCATGGTGTTTGCGAGTATTCCCAAAAATTCTTTTGTTTCATGCCTATCGCTATTATGCATAAACTTTGAGTGAAATACCAATCTACTCGTGGCATTATGCTACAAATGTTACAATTCATTGATAAGTAGGATTAAATACGTGAACATTTTATTAATTTGAATATTACTTATATATTTACTTCTTCAGTGTCGGGAACAAGAACTAAATCAAGATCACACCTTTTCCTTCCAAAACCATTTATAGAGGAACCAAATGGCAGAACCTTCATATTCTCAAATAGTTTAGAAAAATATTGCTCTAAATGGTGAGCAGTGTGAAACCTCAATCTTGCTTCTAAATCAGTCAATTTTATCATCTCATAGAGAATTATTATCTGCCCTGATATCTGCAAAGGTTACAAGTTTTATAAGGCTAAATGTTTCGAATAATCCTAACTGTAATATAAATGAGCTCACCGATTTAGCATTATATAATAGCTTTGCTGTCTCCTTTTCAGTAGGCGACGTACAACCATTTTCCACAAATAAAGATACCTTTTTCTGATTATTTTTCTGTGATGTAGTAATTTGTCCTTTACGAAACCATAATATCGAGGATTTTACGGGTGTAGAGTCTCCTTTCGTAAAGGAAGCAGATGACATAATGTCTTTTATCGACATTATGTCTTTAAACTCAACCAAGATATAATTCTGAAATTAATCACAATATGATACTTTTCTAACACAATATTTAATACTACGTATTAATGTTGCATTTAATTTTGGATAAATATTAAATAATATCTGACATACTTGTTGATTATTTATATGGTAATGATGCATACTCGAGATATCTCCGAACTGCAAACAATAATTATGGAGATCATTGTATGATTTCGACGAAAATACTTGTATCAATAAGCTTCGACATGCCTGATTTCTTCTTTTGACGATTTCAGTCTCGTGTGTGCTTTCTGTAATTGCAATTGTCAGATATAGATCTTGGTGTGAAAACAGAGAATAACTGTGATATATGAGAAAAATCAATTTAGTTAGAGAATATTAATTCATGCTGCATTCTCAACAATTACGTTAAAGTTAGTAAATTGTTTTGTAAAGGACTATGTAAAGGACTTGTTCATTTTAGCTAAATTGCTTGCACAGTTTTTTTCTTTATCTCTCCAATATAAAAAGAAAAATAAAAGATGAATTGAGCAAGAAGTTCAGCTAAAAGGAACAAGCCTTGTTATATTATTTTTGTTTTGCTTCTCGTCACCGGGTGATAAACTTTAATGTGCCTTTGATCTGTCTTTAGGTTATGTAGCACAAAACTTCTTGATCTTAAGTATAGTTTTTATCACTTTGCCTATTTTATAATAACCTAGTGGCATGAAAGTTCGTTTGAAGATCTGTAATCTCTCATTTTTATATTAATATTTCGTTCTAATATTATTATTGCTTTATGATATTATTTGTAAGCTTATAGGTTATACGCTGAACTTATGTGACTTACCTTGTTTATTGTTCTTATGTTGCATGGTAGTTGATATTGAGATGCGACCGTGCGATTTTAATCTACTTGTGCCCAATATGAACTTTTTGCAATAACAATGATTTAACAACGAAATGGTATTCGAATTAACACGACCAAAAAGCGCCATTTTTAAATGTGCACATAGCTCCGTACACACAGTATGCAGCAGCACATGTGCGAATAGAATAGGTTATCAAGACTTTCCTGCACTACACTGTCAGAGTTTCTCTCTGCCGCACATGAGGTATGTTCTTTTTGGCTGAATCCTTCTTCCTTTTCTCTCCAGAAGGAAAAAAGAGAAAGAAAGATGAACTGGTGCAAAAGTTCAGCCAAAAAGAACAGGCCTATGGTGTAATAAGTTGAAGCAAAACAAATATACGTTTGTTTCATTTCAATTTATTGCACAGTGTGCATCCAGTTCAGAGAGTATAGTAATAAAAAAATATACACACTGCATATCCTACGTACTCTACAATACTTTACATCATCTACTTTACATATATGATTACAGGAAATTTTAGAGTACTTTTTCTTTTATTCTTCAATTCTATCTTTTGAATGGAGAAGTTAGTAAATTATAGTAAATCATCTTTTGTTTAAGGGGATACTGTAGTCTTCTTTTTTACCGATAAAGCAAGCGTTTATGTTCCTTGAGCGGTTCTTCGAATTAGTTGCACAGAATAAAAATTCCTTCTCCACGATTGAAATATCCGTGCTAATGTACCTGCTCCTGGTGT
>NW_017300289.1:46843-90726 GCF_001594075.2 Trachymyrmex cornetzi
CAGCTCACCAAACATTTACTTCGTGAAAAAATTATATGCACGTTATATGCTCGAAATTAGGGCAGGAGCACATGTAGAATAAATAGACGATTACAGTCGTATCTTTAGAATTAAGTTTTGACGCCTAAATAAAAAGATTAGCGCAAGGAACGAAATTGTGTCTAACGCGTGAGAAATCGACGATGTATGACTGTTTAGCCATGAAACCGACCAGTGTTTTTGTTGACCTCTTTCTAAGAGATGGCGTTGCAATATGTTAGATAAGGACAGATGAATGCGTTTGAGTGAGACACAACAATATATAATAAGTATAAGAAATGAATGAAAGATGTCACTATTGTCGAATTTAGAATTTAAAAAAAGTCTGTACTATCGACCTTGATTAACTTCGACCGTCACTCCAGCATCCCCTTAATTATGTTATTTTGATATTTAGTCGATAATTATTTGTGACTGGTAAATTTACCAGTGATTTTGTCGACTGTCTATAATTCATTTATAATTGTTATATAATTATCAAGGTCTATATATATACTTATAATATTACACAATTATCAAGATCTATATACTTACAATATCACATAATTATCAAGGTCTATTACCGATAAAAATTTTAATTAAAAAAATCGATAAGATATCAGAGTAACATAATAATTAACTAATAACAATATAATAAGAGGTAGCACTAAATGCAATTTTAAACATTTTTTCTTCAATTCTAGATTTTCGAGCCGCATTGAATTTTCAAAAAAATTAACAAAATATTTAAAAAAAAATACGTTGACGTAGAAGTGGTTTTAATTTAAAAATGTGGAAAGTGACAATTCCAAGAATTCCTGAAATTTTACGTTTTGGAATAATATAATTTATATATAATTATTAATTATTTTAAACATCTCAGATATGAAGTTTCCACGTTTTCTGTCTAGATTGGACTAATCTTTTTGTAATTTTAACGCTGAAAAAGAGACCGTATTTAAATAGTTACATATATTAGATTTCGTTTTTTTATATTTTCTCCAGATGCGCAACATATATCTTGAATCATTATTACTGTGCAGCAATTATAATTGTATAATAGTTTGATGATTAACGATGATTAATCGGAAATTTGCAACAGCTGTCTGTTTCCCCATATGACTCGCGGCGCGGCGTACAATACGTCCTATATAGTGGGAAGTGATAACGATGAGCGATAACGATTCAGACTGAATTGCGCCGCTTGTATGAAATGACCGTCGTGAGATGACCATCTGTGATTTCTTCTTCTGACCCAAAGAAGCGCAGACAATGTGTAAACTGGACTCGTACGAGCTCACGCATCCAGAATCGCTGTCAGAGCATCAGCTCCGCGAGATTCTGAAGAACGTAAGTTGTCGCATAGGTTAGGTATGTTTACAAACTTCTCTTGACTTATCTGTAATTTTTCTTTGTTTTCTTATCCGATTTTATTGGAAGATAATTTAGTGTTCGTGGGAGTCATTGTCTGAATTACTTCAGACTTCAACAAATGTTAACATGACACAAATTTAGGTTAAATGTCATCCAAAGTAGATTTTATGAATTATATTTTTATATAAATTTATAAACCAGAATAATATATTCTCTCTAAATTATTATTTATAAATGATATGATATTTGTTACAGGAATAATTTATAATAAAAACATACCATTAATATTTAAATTTCAGACATATTTTATAATGTCCAATTACATCTTCATATCTTTTTTCATTATAGAGTTGCATTGAGATTCTTAAGTTTGAAAAACTATGTAAAAGTGAATTGCTGGAAATGTACAAACGAGTTGCAATGCCTTTACCTCAGCGGCAACATGGAAATGCAAAGAATATAGATATGATATCAGAGAACTCCATTACAGTTATAAGGCAAGTTTTTTTATGTAAAGAATATATTGTTTAGGAAAATAATATCTTAAATAAAGATAACAAAGAATACATGTTTTATACTGTGTTAACATTAAATTTGTCTTTCTTTTAGTGATAATGATACGCACAGTTTAGCTGCAGACTTGAACAAAGGAAATAAGAGGATATTCCAAACATCTCAATCTCAGATAGATACAAAACCTTTTCTTAACGATCAGAAGTCAGTGAGCAAGAAAATTCGATTATGTTCAACCCCAAAAGAAATTGGGTGCAATGGAATTTATAAACGCAATTATGGAGAACAGAGCGAGGTATACATATCTTAATCCTTTATAGTTCAGATAAGTCAAATAACTCTAGATAAGGTAAGAGAGGTAAGACTAAGTCTTACCTCTAGATAAAGTTTGAGTTTTCTACAAATAAGATTCTGAGATAAGATTTTTTATTCAACATGTAAGTTCACAGAATGAAATATTTACAAAGATTATTTGTTTCTATTGAGGTGTGGTATTTTATAAGTTTTATAATAATCTTAATTTATAAGTGAATAACAGCAGATGTATTTGAACCTTTCAGGAATCTCTACCGAAAAAACGTCAGAAGATAACATGGCCATGAACAAGAAAAATATATACTCTACTTCTTTTTGAATCTGTTACTATAGAAATTTAATTTTAAATAGTAACATGCTAATACTTTTTATATCATCTGATTGGACTTGCAATGTTTGATCAGGATATGAAAGATACCGTATATATTCACATGGATATTTTAGGGACAAGATTGCTTGCTAATCTTGTCCTTAAAATATTCGTGTGAATACAAACCATTTGTAATACTTTGAGACCCGGTTGTTCCATCTTTTGGTAAATTTTACCTGTTGAGTAAGTAGCAAGATTACCCAATCACATGCGTGGATTGCCAGATTTACCTAACAGGTAAAATTTACCAAAAGGTGAAACAACCGGCCCTGAATCATGATTTAAACAGATCGAGAAACATTAATAACTCTTATGTTTCTTGATTATTTTAATGTTCAAATAATATAAAAATGATGGATTTTATGTGATGATTCTATAAGTAGGTCTGGTTTATTTTGTATAAATTTTATTATACAATTTGCGTAAAGAAAACGAAAATTTAATTAGGTATGCTAGATTTGGCAGCTGGCGATATATACAAAAAAAGCTTACATATATTATGTTTAATATATGTATCTCTGCACATTGCTATATCAGTTTATTTTTAATGTAATCAAACAATCGATAAATTGTACATACATGACAAATTTTGTTTGCTAGACATTGAATCAATGCAACAGTATTTGATGCTAAATGAATCGACAGAGGCGTGCGTTAGTCAAGATAATCTTATTGTTTTGTGACATATGAAGATGTGAACAGTATTCAATAACGATAAAGTTACTTAAAACGATTATTTGTAATACATAATATCGTTCGCTTATTCATATTATATGCACTACTCATAAAGTGGAAATATCGTTAGCGTTTGTAAATTTAGAATGTACATGCACATATTAGATCTGTTTTTTGTAGCTGCATTACTCTATTTTCTACGCTTTAAATGAAATAGATATTTAATTAAAGATTGGAGAGAAGGGAAAAGAATTCAGCTACAAAGAATACAAACTTATTGCACCGATTGAAATTTCTGCTGCGCAGAATCTACGTGGTGTACGCGTCATCTTTTTATGTGCAACATCGATCAATAAGATTTAAATTACCCGTTCATGTATGAATAAATGATCTTAATTGTTTTAATATTAAATAAAAGTATCAATGTGAACGTGTATTTATCATATGTATATAATACTGACATAATATTAAAACATCTAGCTACAAGAAATAGCCTCTTTTAAAGCTTCCATTGAAAGAACGCATACATATATAATCTTATAAAAAATTCCGATGTATCGTTAATTTCTTTTCTCCTCTAAATATTTATAAAAAGATGTAATTCGGATGTAATTTCCGAACATTCTAATTGTATCATATGTTTGACGTAATCCATTTGATTTTATGTAATATAACACATACAATTACTTATATAAATCCGTAACGGAATCTTTTTCGAGATAGAGAAAGACGAGACGAAGAAGTATCAGCGATAACATGTTGCGTAAGCGAGTGGTTTGCGGAGTCGTTTCACGGTCATGATCAACGCTCGTCCTCTTTAATTTATATATGTATATATACTGAATGACTCATTTTTGTTTATGAAAGAAGAAGAGACGAGACGAAGATGATTCACGTGCCTAACAAATCCGTAATCTCCTCGGCGGCGATCAATACATCGCATTTTTTATGACGCAAAGGTGGAGTGTTGGGAACTCCCTGAGATTAAATATATATATATACGTAAATGGCTCTTCGAATTATTATTCGGACAATTATTTCAAAGACAAAATAGAAAGAGACTAATAATATTAATAAACTAATAATAAATAAATAAATAAAGAATTAGAATCTTTTATTTCATGGAAAGAGAGGAAGAAAACGAAGGATTTTGATTGGTTCATTTTTTTTTATACATTATGTATTATGCATTATACAAAATTCCATGCTCTCGCCATTACGATCACGCTATCGTGAAATAGCTCTTTAATTCTTAACTGATGGGTCCATTGGACTAGTAATATACACTATACACTAGTTATGGATTAAAGAGCTTCCATGTAATATTTTTTTCATAACGCCCGTTAAAAATTAATCCCCGTGTCGCAAAAATTAACGAACGCGACGATCGTATCGCGGAAGGCAAAATACGGGACTCTTCCGAAAATGAATCATCCTCACATTTATTGATATTCCCGGTCCGTCACCTCGCGACGTGGCGGAAGCGTTATACTTATAGCCAGTACCAAAATCGCCAGAATTACGCAAGGGTGAAAGCACCGCTGGTGTGCTGTTGCATAGGAGAATTATTGGTCACGTTCATCTCGTTTCCTCACGCCTTGCAGCCGCGTAATCTTCCCGATCTCGAAAAACGCTCGGCGTTAAATCACACGTCGTTTTTTTTATCTTTAAATCTGCTTTCGAAAATCTCCCGCTGAAATTGTGGTATGAAATTGTGGCTGAAATTATATCTACATGTACACCCTCGTCAAAATCCATACAATTATGTTCGAAACTGGTTTTTGCACCACTCTTAACGCCTCGCGTGCGTAATAAATGCTATATAACTTTTACAGAAAAATACTTCAAAATATTTAAATAATTTCGTTTACGAAAAAAAAAACGCGATGTATTCAATTGCTCGTAGCGTTTATGCAATAAAATTAACATTCCATGACTGCATCGGAACACGCGGCTCCCGAGACATTCCGTGAATGGTGAGCGCGATTAAGCGATGCCGTGAGGAATTTAATAAACCGGCCAATTCGGCGCTCGGAACTTTCTTTCTTCCTCGTCCGGTACACACGGTATGTATATCGGCGAGTCATAAATCGAGAGCGAAACTTCTGTCATCGCATCACGTACTACGCTACTTCGAAGACTGCTTGCGATGCAATGAGGGATGTGGCGAGCAGCCGCTGACCACCCCGATGCTGCTATAAATACGTTTGTCACCGTTTGTCCGAACGTCAGTCTTGTTTGCGACACGTTTACCGGTACACAAAACCATATTAAACAGAAAATGGCCGTCAAGGTATGCTAAAGGATCGCACACAAATTTTACACATCAAATTCGATTTAATCGATTATAAATTTGGAATATTTCTCGAGCAAGTCTTTGGCTATTGTACTTTATCCATACAGCACAGAATTTGCAGCAATATCGCTGCAAAATCTCTGCAATATATTGCTGCAACATGCGATGTTGCTGCAACTTTTGTGCAACTTTCCAGCAAACACAAAATTACATGTAACGTACTTATACTATACACGTGTGTTATATTACTAGTTTATTGTTGAGTGGGAAATTACAACTAAACACTGAAAAAAAGATTGGCTGCTACAGCAAATTAGATGGTAAAATATGGCATAGCACTTTTAATTGGCTGCAGCAGCCAATCTTTTTTTTCAGTGCAGGTATGTTACATGTAACTTTGTGTTTGTTGGGTTTGTATTGTAGGGTATATTCTTATAATATTTGAGAGACACCGTTATATTAATACTTGATATTATATTACAGTTAACAATCTTGGCTGCAGCAGTGCTTGCGATATGCAAAGGCGCGGTCATACCATCATCAGCTTTCCCGGCCATTCCAGCTGTTCCAACTGGTCCAGCTATACCAGCCATTCCGGCTACCTTGGCCGCACAGCCAGTTTTTCCAGTTGCTGCAGTTGATGCCACAAATTACGATCCTCATCCTCAATACAGTTACGCCTACAATGTCCAAGATACATTGACCGGTGATGCGAAGAGTCAGCACGAGAGCAGAGATGGTGACATCGTCAGTGGCAGTTACAGTTTCATCGAGGCTGATGGTACCAGGCGAATCGTCGAGTATACGGCTGATCCTGTGAACGGATTCAACGCTGTGGTCCGTCGGGAGCCCCTGGTAGTGGTGAAACCTGTCGTCGAGGTCGCTCCACCTCCACTCGTTTATCAGCCCTGAAGGATGTGATAATGACTGTTCGTAACAATCCACGGAGAGAACAATTTTACTAAAATGTCTACAAATGTAAAAATAATTTCCAACAAGCAAACGTTATTTATCGTTATTTTGATGTCAAAATAATGTAATGAATATCAAAATGACGTCAAAATAATGACAAGTAACATCAACTTGTTTTCCGGGTTAAACAATATAAATAAGCAACGATCTCAACGATGATAAGCAATGCTGCAAAAAAGTTTTGTCATTCTAGCAACCAATTTTATCATTCTACATAATTATTTTCAGATCTATATCTAGCTAAATTTTTAGATATTTTAGTAAAACCTTTTTTTCCGTGTCTATAGGACGAAAACTAGTCACATTACATATAATGTATTGATGTTACTGCATGAATCGTTAATTGTTAATGTATTGATTTTTATTAAAGATTTTTTTACAAACTGTGTGCGAATTAATTTTATCTTGACATAATGACTTTGCTATCAGTAGATTATACGTGTCGATCTTTTTGTTCTAATTGCTCCTTTGGAACATTATCGCGAAGCGTGTTTCATAAATTGGTATTTTCATAAATTTTTCGTGAGTTTATACAAAACAAATTACAATGAACGAATTAATGTTATGCGAATAAAGCTGCTGAGTTATGTAATGGCATGTAAATTTCGCGAATCGGGTCATAAACTCTCCTTTGTGAATATAACTGTGAAAGTTCACAGATTATCAGATTATATATACACACATATATCGACACAAAATTTACAAGCGACAAGTTTATGTGGGATATATACTATACTGTGATATTTATATTTTACATATTACACAGGAATCTCTAAGAAAACGTATTATTGCAAATTTAATTAGTTATATAACAGCAAAATGAGATATAAATTAAAGAATCTTTCAAGTAAAATAGTGAAATAAGATTCACATAATTTTTGATACCTTTTGTAATCATAAAATTTTTTTTTAATTTTCTTTTTCAAAAAAGGTCATTGCTTTCTCGTAAAAAATTAATAACGTATTAGTTGTGAATGATTTTATATTATATAGATTGCTAAGCTCGTCTTGATGGCGGCTATTAATTTATATCCGAATATATATACATTCTAAATAAAAAATAAATAAAAGTGATCTCGATTATAATAAAAAAAAGTAAAAGAAATAAAAATGACGAAAGTGATCTTTTGCACAAAACTTTTTTAATAATTAAATTATTGCTTCATAGATTATTAAAAATAGAATACGTTTTTGTTGATTCGAAATTGGTTGCTTGAAGTAACTTCAAGTATAAATTTTAAGATCACACACACACACACACACACACGTACAATTTAATCTTTAAAAAAATGTTAGATTTGCAAAAATGTTTACATAAAAATCTTCACGTTTGTCCATTTTTAATCGAGATATGTTCGACACATTCAAGATAAGATCGTATGTAGACGACACATACAACTATTGCTATGAAATATAAGTGAGAATTGTATAGACTAACAGCAACTAACGGTTACGCGAATGGTAATTAACGCAATAGTATGCGTCGATTCGTGTTAGCACAACTCGTGTTAGCGTCGCTTCTACTGAATGTATAATAGAATTCAACCGATTGCAGGATGTGTGGCCGTCTTCGTGCTTTCATCGAACAGCCTTGATAGACTGTATTCGACATATTGGCACACAACACGCATGAATACGTGCATTGGGTACGATTACGCGTATTTCGGTTATCAATTGCTCGCTCATATCAAGTTTAGTGTATACATTAGGCAACATGTTTGTTCATCTTTTTCCAAACATTGGTAATTTTACTGGTAATTTTAAAAACACTTCTTCCTCTCTCAGAAAAGTTATTACAGAAGAATTATATTTAAAAAGAAAAAACATTATCATCATATATTGAATGTAAATGCTATGGAATAATATTTAATCAGGAAGTTACTTAAAAGTAACGCGTTACTGCAGTTATTATTTGCAGTAAAAAGTAACTCGTTACCGTTACTCGTTACTGATTCTAAAAAGTAACTTAAAAATAATGATAAAAAATCCTTACTTTTCGTTACATTTTTTTGTAATTATGGAAGAGACGGGCTTACCCTTATGGAAGAAGACACTGAAAATTTCAAAAAAACACTGAAAATTAGGTATTAACACTCAAAGTTGAGTGTTAACACCTAATTTTCAGTGTTTTTTCGAAATTTTCAGTGTCTCTTTCCATAAGAATTACTTTCCGATTTTGATGAAATTAGGGCCATTCGACGCATTTTTGCACGAAACAAACGAATCTGACAAAAAAACAAGTGTCGCTCAGCCTGGCGAACCGAGATTGATTAAAGTTGATGACTATTGAGATAAGGAAATCTGTCAGATTTATTTATTTCGTGTATTGAATGGCCCTAATTTCGTCAAAATCGATGAATAAGCCTGTTTCCTGCATATAATTACATTTTTTTTAAGTGTTAAAACGGGTTTCTAGAACAGAATGCTAAGACAGAATATAAATTAAACATAAGCTATTTAGGAAGATATTTATCTTCGAACATTTTGATCTTTTATTAATATTTTACATACTTATGTTTAATTCCACTATATTTTATTATTAGGTGTTGAACTTAATTCCTGCTTGAGTTCCTGTTTTTTCGTCTCCAAAATTGATTTGTTTCGAAGGGAAGGTGAATAAATACCTTAATCAAACTCATGTGGTAGCCATCTCCCTTCCTTATGGATCTTTCCCATGGCATGCAAGCGTTTTGAGACGGCCATTGGAGTAACATTTAACTGTTTCGACAACTCTAAAAGCGTTTGAGCTGGATTCTTATCAAGCAAGTCTTGCAGCTCGACATCTTCAAATTTTTTCGGCTGTCCTGGATGTTTTTTGTCTCTCACATCAAAATCACCGTTTCGGAAGCGTTGAAACCAAACTCTACATGTTGGTTCCGATGGAGTTTCATCACCATACACTTCGGATAATAAGCGATGCGCTTCAGCTGCGGTTTTCTTAAGGTCGAAGTAGTGAAGAAGCACATGTCGGAAAAACAATTTATCACGATTCATTTTCAATCGATTGGAAAATCTCTTTGGCGTCGAGAAATCTAACCTTCTTCTTCTTCTTCTAGAATGCCGTAGAAATCTAACGTGTGAGGATTAAATCACTTTCAGCGATGTCTAAACTACAAAAGACATATGACTTCATTGTCGAAACTCGCCAGCGTTGGAGCTAACACCCTTTAGTAGCGAGCGGCAGGAATTAAGTTCAACACCTAATTAATACCCAATCAGCAAAAAAATGTTTCAAAAATGTTTTTTAAACGTTTTTTTTTCATTGCAAAAAATGTTTCAAAAACATTTAAAAAATGTTTAATTAATGGGATAGATCCTTTTTTATTCATTAAAAAAATGTTCTTTTTATATACATTTAAAAAATGTTTATTTTATATTTAAAAAACGTATTTTTAACACACACACTTCATAACATGACTTTTTGATATTATATGAATGATTTCTAAAAATAATTTTTTGACATTAAGTACATGTTTTTTTTGTAACGTTGGTAATTACCAATTGACAGGGTTGAGCATGTATTAAACATAACGTATTATACTACGTATTATACGTAAGAAACTATTCGCAGATCTAAATTGCTCAACCCTGCCAATTGGTATAGCGCAATGTCACCAAAAAACATGTGTTTAATGTAAAAAAATCATTTTAAGAAATCATTCATATAATATTAAAAATTCATATTATGAAGTAATGTTATGAAGTATGTTATGAATTATCTCAAAATTTAAATTTGTGCTTTGCGGATCACAAGTCGAAGATATGTACATTCCGTTGTATTTTATATTAAAGTTGTTTAAAAACTTGCACGCTTATAAAAGGTTACGTTAGGCGTCGTCTACAATACACGGAGTAAGAAGTAAGAGTAAGAAATTGACCAATCACAGATTCTAGTCCAATATTTGTGTTTACTTTTTGCAATCGAGTGGGACCTCAAAAGATTGCTCGTGTCTTAAAGAATTTAAAAAAAGATTTTATTATTTTTACACTCGCTTTTTATCCAAAATTCACAAAAAAATTTGAAAATTATGACGATTATTCAAGTCGAACCTTCCACCGTACTTTCGAAACCAATCGAGTATAAAATCTGAAAAAGAAATATTAATCGGAGATACTTAATCAATTTTTGTATTATGTGTAATGTTAATCATTTTTTTCGTATATAAACGAACATATATTTTTATTTTCATTTATAGAAATAAAACATGTAATACGTAAATATGAAAATATAATAAACTTAAAAATATAATAAACTTGAAAAAAAAGTTGTGTATTTATTACGTATCGGCGTCTTGTTACTATTCGTGTATGACATATATGAGAAAAGTGTGTACTAGTGATAAATGTAAAATAAATGTGAATTAAATCTAAAATAAATATTAAATGAACGTGAAAAAAATATTTGTTACATATATGTTACAAATGACTAATAAATGTGAAATAAATGTAAAATAAATCTAAAATAAATATTTTAGAAACGTTTAGTTGAATGTAAATTAAATATTTTAAATGTAAATTAAATATTTTTTAAATGTTTAATAAATGTTTTTTTTGCAATGGTAACCTACAAATGTAAAATCAATGAAGAAAAAATATTTAAAAAACATTTAATCAATGTGGCCTGCTGATTGGGTAATAGATATTTTAATTTTTAGTGTTCTTATGCTAAAACGAGAATAGTGAATTAAACAAAGTTAGGCAAAAAATCTTTTGTTTATTTATAATACTTATAATCTTGTTATCCGTGATGGCTGTGACCCATAAAAAAGTAACGATACAAGAATAATGGGGTCAACGTTCGTTACTCATTACTAAAGAAAATGTAACGTCGTTACTTTTTCGTTACTAATAAAAAAAAAGTAACAGCGTTACCAAATCGTTACCAAAAAAAAGTAACGAAAATGTAACGTCGTTATAAGTAACTCGTTACTTCTCAATCCTGTATTTAACGTTATGCAGTTTCTTTTTTGTTATATGTCATCGTCTTTAAATTGCTACTCTTAGCATTTTCCTGTCGAAATGTTACATGCTGTCGACAAAATTTCCTTCAATTCGAATGTACATATACGAGTTGTATCTTGCCTCTAAAGTCTAAAGCCTAATCTGTACAATATGCTTTTTGATTCCTTTTCTTGCTTTTTATCTCTTGTATTTTTGTCTTTGCGATCATTCGATCGACAATCGTGTTTCTTTGTCACGTACTTCTTGTTTCTTCCCAAGTCCGTTAACTTCTATCTTGCAACAGAAAACGACAAAACAGAATAAAAAACAAGAAGTAAAAAGTAGTAAAAAGTAAACAAATAAAGAAAAATACAGATTGAGCTCTCAAAATATTGATTAATTAAAAACTAATAATTAATTAAAAAACGGGCAATTGACAGCTTTAATACGCGATAATTATTGCAATTATATTTTCAAACATAATGTGTTTTACATCTCATTAATTACCGCGTATTAAAGTTTTCAATTGCCCATTTTTTAATTAATTATTAGTTTAGTAAAAAATAAGAAATAGGATATATTCGTAGTTAATTCTTATTTTAAGATCGTCTTAAGATAATACGGTTCTGTGATTGGCTTGTGACATCTTAAGACTGTACTTAAGGTTGTTTTAAGTATAAAAACTAACTATAAATACCGGCCATAGGAAGCAAAGAGTACATTGTAGATTAAACTGGAGACTCTGTATGTGTTGTTCCTCCTAGGTATGCATAATTGTTCTATCGACAGCTAGAAAGGCGAGGAAAAAGAAAACGAGGGTCTTGCAGCGTGTTCGGGGTACACAGTTCCACGATTTCGTCGAACGACCTCGAGGTCTCGAGTCTTCGGCATATTGGTATCCAAGTCGCGTGTACGAACCAACAGCGGTGATATGAAGAAACATATAAGCGCGCGTACATTGGTACAACCGCAGGTCGGATCCCCTTATACATCGCAATGATCATCACGGCCTCCGAGAGGAAGACATAAAAAAAGAGAGAAGAAGACAGAGGCAATGATTAGGTGGGGCGTAGGTGGCTGTAGGGAGCATCATTGTCGTCAGATGACACAAAAGCGACGACGTATAAAAGTACGGACGATCTTACCCCGAGGCATCAGTCCTCTTCTGGTGGTCCTCTCGCGCGCAAACATGGTCGACACGGTAAGGGAGAGAAGAGAGAAGCTGGAAAAGATACCCAAGCATTAGAATCTTCTTTTCAACTCTCCTTTGATATGACTGTGTCCGAAAGACTGTATTTCGTAATCGGTTCCCACGCTTATCTAAGTACTTTTAATTATCATCGAATATCAATGGCCGTGCATGTATAAAAAATCTCGATTACGTTCGATTTGGACTCCCACGTGCTGTAGCTTCATTCTATCTTTACTGCTGATTACATCGTACATTACTACGGAAAAAAGATGGAATGAAGTTTACAACACGTTAGCGTCAAAACCGAACGCAGACTTTGTGTAACGTTACTATAAAATACGCGGCGATGCTAAAGTGTTTTAAGGCTGGAGAACAGATCTTTGCAGAATGTATAATGTATAAAGTATAAGAAAATCAACTAATCAGAGTTTTTTGTTTCATGGAAAGGAAGGAAATAGAGGACTCTTCTTAGTTCATTTATGCATTATGGCTGTAGCAGAAAGGCTGACTTATAATCTTAAGACTTAATGTCTTACGAGTTAAGTCTTATGAGCCTTCTACAATAAACCATTAGTCAGAAGCTAAAAATTGACGACTGTAATTGATTAATTTTTAGCTTCTGACTTCTGATCCATGACTAACGGCTTATTGTAGAAGGTCCATTATGTCTTTAGTAACGCACAAGAACTTATGACTTATATCTTAAAGGCACTTCGTATTTATACATCTTTAAGACATAAGTCATAAAATAGTTCTTGTGCGTTACTAAAAACAAAAGATGTAATAGGCCTTCCACAATAAGCCGCAAGTCAGAACGTCAGAAGTCTTAACCAGTCTTAACCAAGTCGTTCAAGTTGGCTATTGGCCAACTTCACCGATTATGACTTAAGATCGCTTAGAACTTCTGACTTGCGGCTTATTGTAGAAGGGCTGTAAGACTTAAGTCATAACACATTGCCTTAAGATTATAAGCCAGCTTTCTGCTAAGATCCTAGAGATTCGATAGGGTAATTGGAGTGTAGCTGATTTCACATTAATTTTCAGCTCTTTTTCTTTCTGGGACTGGCGGTGCTCGCTCGAGGGGCAGTAGTGCCTGCCGTGCCAGCGGCAGCAGCGGTGGTGCCTCTGGCGAAACTGGAAGAGTTCGACCCAGCGCCACAGTACAGCTTCGCGTACGACGTACAGGACGCGGTGACCGGTGACTCCAAGGCTCAGTATGAGACCCGCAACGGCGACATCGTGCGCGGTAGTTACAGCCTGATCGAGGCCGACGGTACGCGTCGCATCGTCGAGTACACCGCGGACCCGATCAACGGTTTCAACGCGATCGTCAGCAGAGAACCGGTGGTCGCCGCCATCGCGGCACCAGTGTTACCGCTCAGACCGGCCGCGTTGACTCCAGTTGCCATACCGACATCACCCGCCGCTGCCCCGGCGCCGTCGATCCCCGCCGTCGGGCCCGATTCCGATGTTGAGGTACTCGACACCCGGTCGGGTCCCTTAAGAGCGAAACCAACGACACGCGAGCAAGAGATCCAGCGTCAACAGTTGCAACAGTTGCAGCGGCTGCAGGAGCAACAGCACCAGCAACAGGAGCAGCAGCAGCTGCGACAATTGCAGCAGCTGCAGGAGCAGCAGAGACGGTCGTCGAAATTACAGATCCAGCAGCATCAACCACAAGAGCAGCAGCAGGAACAACAGACCGCGCAACAATCCGCACGGATCGTCGGACCGACGGCTGGACAAATCGAGCGACAACAAGTCGCGAACCCTCAACTGATCGGTCTCCCAGCTGCTGCCAGGGCGATAGCCACGTATCCCGCTTACCCTTACGCGGCATATAGCGCCGCGTACTCTTCGCCGTTCGCCTACACTGCACCCCTCAACGGCCTAACTTACACCCCCGCCGCCGCGTTGACGTAAACTATCCACTCGTATCTACCTCGAATTATTATTTCTCTGCACGAAAATATAAATAAATTACAGCAAACCTATAACTTACTGCGCGAATTCAGCATCTATAACTAAGAAGATTTGATGGTTTAACAAATCGCTAATGTTATTCAGCTGTCAACTTTGCTACTTTAACATAGAAAATTGACTGTTTGTATGTTACGACTGTAGATTTGCTGAATCAGTAAAGTTTTTAGCTGTGTTTTTTTTCCGTGCGTATTATTTGTTAAGATTATTGACGACAAAAACTAGAATAAATTGTTTGACATGAGTTACTTGTTATACGCATCATCTCATTTCTTCTCGACTGTTTCCTTAGTATCGAAACACAATAAGTGTAAGCCTTAAGGGATGCTGGAGAGACCCAATTATCGACATTGCAGTTTGTTCAAAATCTCCGAATTGACTAAATGGAATAAAAAAATCCTTTTACAGGATTAAAGTAAACACAAAATCCTGACGTGGTGCAGGATTTTATACTAAAATAAAAAAAAATTAAAAAAAAAATTTTTTTTTCGATTTTCTATTCCATTTAGTCAATTCGGAGATTTTGATCAAATTGCAATGTCGATAATTGGGTCCCTCCAGTATCCCCTTAAACTTTGTAAGAATTGATCAATTATAATCGATTGTGAGAAAAATAATGACTATGATTGATCAATTTCTTCAGGCTGTTTCGGGACTTACAAAAAATTCTACTAGAATTGCGCGAAAAATTATTGAAAATGATTAGAAAACCATAAATCGGATATTCTATACTATTCGTTTCAATTTTTCTACTAATCTAACAATATTTTTCCATAAAATTTCTGCGATTGACATCTGTGACATCTATTTTGGGCAATAATCAGTTCTTATATTTAAGACTATCTTAAGTAGGTATCCGAATCAATCTGAACGTCGTATTAGCATCTTAAGACATTACTCAAAACGATCTTGAAATAACAGACTGTGAATACTGCGGCCTGTGATAGATTTATGACATCTTAAAATTTAAAACGGTTTTAAATAAGAACCGACTATAAATACTGGCATTTATTCTAACCGAAAGACACGAAGTAAAAAAGTATAATTGGCCGAAATGATAAGAGACCGCTGACAAGACAGTCAATACATCCTAATTGATTACGTATCTTAGGTCGCACGCATGCCACAAACTGGGTGGCATGCGTGCATCAAGTAAAAGCGACGAACTCTGAATGTGCGTCGATCAATGTCATCAACGAGTCGGTCGGCTGTCATGTTGGGGCCCAATCCATCCAGCGTTCGCTATTACGTAAGTCGAGCCTGTTGTTACGCGCACCGGGCCCCCGGGCCCCTGTCGTCGTCTTTACGCAACACACGCCACGCATGTTTGTATAATACACGCATGCACGTAAGGCGACCTTCGGCTACGCACGACGCATTTAATTTTAACGGTATGAAAAGGAGATCATTATTACGACCATTAGTCTACAAATCGTAAAAACATGATAATTGCCGTCTTCATCTTTGGAATGTCTTCATTTCGCTCTTGATTGGCAGTTCACAATAAAAAGAACCCTTATCTTTTTATAATACGTCATTATCGTCGCCGACTTTTCTTGAAAAGGGTATGTTTATATGCAACCGTGATATGTACAGAAATTATATCAATTATTGAACGAAACGTTTTATGTTTGAAAAAATTATATTCTGCGTAATACTTAAATTTTTTTAATGAAAATAAAAACGTTTATCATAAAAAAGGTCATTTTTTATTATTGAGAAAAGTTATACATGGGTATGTAGAATTCTTGAAATAATATGAAAAATGTTTCATGTTTCGAAATCTCTTTTCACAGAGTAAGTAGTAAAGGTCAATGGATCAGGCAAGTAGACGCGGCCGCACTAGATGTCTGCCCAGTGAGCGATGTTTACTACTGTAATAGCTTTTTTAACGCAAAAATCGTTGACATGGTAAAATCAAGTAAAAGAACATGTTTTTATATATAAATTTTTAAATTATGTTATAACTATTTGGTCGCCCACTTATTTATAACCATTTATTGCACTAGCAAAAATAAGAACACAAAAGAAATAGTAAACATGCAGAAAGTATATGAATATAAAAAATACAAATATGAACGCATCAAGATTGGTAATTATCATTTTTTAAATAAAATAGTTATGTATTTTTCTTTTATAAATCATATAGGATTAAATTCTTTTATTTTTTGAATAAAAGAATTTACTTTTTGAATAATAGAACACACTTGAAAAAACCATTTCTTTGAAAAACATTGGTTCCTTTTTGTTGAAATCTCTGACAATTTAGATAGATACAGATCTGAAAATAATTTTGTTGGACCATTAAAATAATTATGTAGGAAACACACACACACACAAGCATGATGAAAGCAGTGTTACAAAAAGTTTTAACATTGCATAACAATCAGTTTCCTATACATTATTTTAATAGTATAACAAAATTACTTTTAGATTTATATCTCTAGCTAATTATTTTGAATATTTCAATAAAATCGTTCTTTTTTTGTATACTTTTTAATTTTATATATGACGCAAACATCTAAACAACAATTAATATAAAAAAAAATTTTGGCTAACAAATTTTTAATATAAATCAATTGGAATTCAAGTATTGCGATCGTTTTATTACGAAAGATTATGTAAGACTTAAGCTATTATTTACAGAGCGTCGCCCAGGAACCACATCGGTCATTCCTCGAATAAAACAGAAGTTTCAGAAAAGAGTAACACGTAATTCGGATTACAACGTCGCAAAAAAGCGGCATCTCTCTCTCTCTCTCTCTCTCTCTCTCTCACTCTGTTCGTCTCTTCAAGTCGTACAAGACGGAGTGCGGCGGAACGAAGAAAGAATGAGAAGGAGAGTGGTTCGCATTCGCGAATCGACTTTCACCGAACAGAAAACGCGACTGCAGCCGCGGCCGTCAAAGAACCGCGCCCAATGTCACTATGCGGCACCTCGTAATCGCGCCCCGTATTACGTACGCACAAAAGACCGGTCCACTTTTGACAGAGAGACCGGTCCGGAATCCGAGCGAACAGGCGAATCGCCGCGGGCGAGAACCGAGTCGCGATACGTCCCACGCTGATCCATTATAGGAGATGATTTTGCCGTCTCTGACTTTGACAGTTTATCGCTTCCCTATATCAGATACTTTTGCGGAAAATTGACAAGAGATAAAAAAAAATATCAGGTTTCGTTGAATTTTTATTATTATTTGATTCTTCATTAAATTAAAATTTGACAAATGAAGTGAAACATGATATTCAACGAAATGCAGCCTTAAGAAAAATCGCTCCTCTCGCTCGATTGTGTCAATTTATCATGAGGCATAACTAATTACGCAGGGCCATTTAACGCAATGCGCGAAATTGCGTCGCTATTAACGACATTAACACTCGATTTGCAAAGCATGCACGTAGCACTTGCGGTAACTGCAACTACCACGTCGTGACTGGAGTACCCTATGTTTAAATTGATGAATTAAACGAGCAGTACATTTTGCGCGCCCATGTCAGATTAATTCAATCAGATTAATACAATGTTTATCTTCATTTTATTTTTACATTAAATTACATTTTGCTATATTAAAAGAGGTCATGCCTATACAAGTTCAAGTAATTACCAGGATAAATTGTTAGCAAATTTAACATAGTCTTTTATCATCATTTAATCATCGATTCTCTTTCTCACTCTATAAATGCAAGAAATGCACTCATGCTGCCTTGAAATCTTTTTTATATAGATATTAAATTAAATCTATTTCACATTACAATACTTATTAAGTAGCAATTTATTAAGGATGTAATTAAAAATTGATGTCTACAGTAATCTAATTGTAATAAATCACGAAATCAAATCGAAATGAACGGAGTGTACTGTCAGCTTTAAACGGATGTTTTCGACGAAACGAATAAAAGATCCTGCATGTACGATCCTCGACAGAATATTTGAGCTCACCGATTAAGGTTACATGATTTTTTTTATTATTTAACCACACTCACGCGGACCAAGGTTATCAACGAAAGTGAAAAAGGGGTCGCGTAAGTGCCGCACTCACTTAATGGATATCGAATGTTTCCCGAAACTCGTTGAAAAATTATCGCTGTCAACTGATCTTCTTACTTTTTATAAATCTCTGTCCGGCGATGGCATCCACGGGTAAAGCTACAAGTAAAATTTAAATCAAGGATCTTTCTTCGACTCCATCATTTCTCATCGGCGCATCGTAATCCGAGGGATCGTCTCATTTTAAAGTGTATAAGCGAAGCAAATGTTACGCTCGTCAAGACAGTCCATTTCATTATTAATGCTGGTTGTCATGTGCGTCAAATAAATTATTGATGAAAAAAGATGAAAAATTAGAGAGAATATAACGAATTAATTCTTTATATTCTCTCTCTCATTGTTTTATCCTTTTTCGTCAATAATTTATCTGACACGCATAATAACCGACATGATAACCATTGAGAAAATTACAAAATGGTAAAGGATTTTCAACTCAATTTAGTCCGCTCTATTTACACAAAAGTGATTAGCTAAAACTTTTGGGACATCCTGTTGTACTTGTGTAGATAGAACGGATTAAACTGATTGTGAGAGTCGAAAAGTCTTACTATTTTGCAATTTTCGCAATAGTTAACAAGATATTAATTGTTAAAAATTGCTAAATATTGGTCTCGAATAATTTTTTACTCAAATACTATCAACTTAGATAGAAAAGCTGCAAGAGACAAAAATCATTTATTTTCTTCTCATAAAGTTCTGACAATTTTTTCAGAATTTTTTAAAACTGTATTTTCTCATGTTGGTAAAAATAAGAAAATGCAGTACTAAAAAGTTGATAAAAAATTCTGAAAAAATTCTCAGAATTTTATGAGAAGAAAATAAATAATTTTTGTCTCTTGCAGTTTTTCTGTAAAGTTGATAGTATTTGAGTAAAAAATTATTTGAGACCAATATTTAGCAATTTTTAACAATTAATATCTTGTTAACTATTGCGAAAATTGTAAAATAGTGGAGGACTTTTCGACTCAGTTTAGTCCGCTCTATCTACACA
The DNA here is from genome assembly GCF_001594075.2 of Trachymyrmex cornetzi. NCBI lineage: Eukaryota > Metazoa > Arthropoda > Insecta > Hymenoptera > Formicidae > Trachymyrmex > Trachymyrmex cornetzi. The sequence continues at coordinate 66,529 of NW_017300289.1, forward strand.
AAAGTGATTGGCAAAAAAGTTTGGAACACCCGTATATATATATATATATACAGGGTGGGGAAAAAGTATGGAAGCAAACAATTATTTCCGAAACTATTCATTTTTCGACAAAATGTCTTAGACATAATTTTTATGGTATGAAAAGATGTATTATGTGGCATAGACGGCATGACCTTGAAATGACCCTTACGAGCTGCATACAAATAACGTAAAATATATATGAGAGCGAGTGTGGCAGAGTAGACAGCGCACTGATCTGCTATACGAGAAATCCCGGGTTCGATTCCCGGCATCTCTAGCATAAATGAAAACCAAAATATTTTCATACACTCGTTCCCCTCTTAGAAGGAAGCGGCAACGCACCGAGAGAGAGTATCCTTGCCAAGAATACTTGTCTAAACAAAAACTTTGTCGTTCGGAATCGTTAAACTGTAAGTTCCATATATGAACTGTGTTCAACCAGCGTGCGCACCAGGCATATGTATTTTATAGTTAAAAATTCAAAATAAAAATATTAAGTATGAAACACGTAAAGATTCTCCTTAGCCAATACAGTGCAGGAGAATCTTTACGTGTTTCATACTTTTTATTTTTATTCTGAATTTTTAACTATAAAATATCGAAGATATGTCGTGCATATGAAAGGCGAAAAGCAAACGGGACGATGTCACAGATTAAACATAGTATTATATATTATACATTTTATATTAAAATGCAATTCCATGTTACGTTGTATGTCGTGGGTACCACAATTTTAAAATCTTATCGAATCCAAAAATATCTTAATTGCATCTTTATTCACTCGCGTCATTAAGAACGCTTACGACAACTCTCGATTTAACGATTGTGCAACTGTGCGCCTCCCTTTATTGGAAATTATACGATATCCTTTTTTCTTTGCTTTTAAAAGTCATTTTATCTTCTACATGCGCGTCTAGAATTATTAGTGGCTTATCCTTACAAAACAAGAAGTAGCGTTAACGAGAAATCGTGAAGATCAAGTGAGATATGAGATAAGAACAAGATCAGGCCAATAAATATTAATTGAGGACCATGTTGACTTGTCGTGAAGGAAGGTTACGCGATATACCCATTCACCATAACGTGATCGCGCCCTCGAATTTGCATATCTAATGACCGGTTTCAACAAGCTTGGTTTAATTATATTTTAATACATCGACGTTTTATCCCTTCAGTTTCAATTCTATACACAAAGAAAGTCTTCTCTGGGAATTCTACAACATTATGATTTGATTGTATAACCGAATATTTATAATAATAATAAATTGGTGAGCAAAAATAAAAAGCTAAAATTGAATAAAAATTGAAAAAGTGAGTGTCCGTTAATTCGAAACTTGAATCTTGAGAAATTATCAAGATGTTTGATGAATAAAATAATCCTGGTACTATTAATGGATCTAATATATGAATCATATAGTATATAAGCAGTTCAAAATGTATAAAGAACGATAACCTTTAGTATCAAGGCCGTTATTGTAGACGGTATTTCAACACGCAGATCGCTACACCGATCATTTCCGTGGAATCGTCTGGTCGAGAAACAACGCGTGCACGCGCTTCCCGAAAAGTGCGAGTGGTCTACCTGCCCTGTTACGCAACGCAATTTAAATCGAGGCCTGGAATTTGGACGCCTTTCTCCCACGGCAAATGGATTCGGCGTGGCGTCGTATACAAACGCATAAGCGAGCTCGAATTTGGTGGCGTGCACACGTAATTCTTCTTCCTACGTTTCTTTGCTTCCTTACGTGTCGCGCGTTGCTCGCTTATGCGCGAGACTTAGGCCGATATTCATAGTGGGTGTTCTTATATTCAAGACCGTCTTAAGTACAGTCTTAAGATGTCGTAAGCCAATCGCAAGGTCGCTATTCATAATCAGTTCTTATTTTATCCCTCTTAAATATCTGTAGATGTTAATACGGCTGTGTGATTGGATTATGACATCTTAAGACAGCATTTAAGATGATCCTAAAATAAAAAGTAACTATGGGTGGTATTCATAATCTGTTCTTATTTTAAGACCGTTATAAATAATGTCTTAAGATGCTAATGCAACTCTATAATTGGCTTGTGACATCTTAAGACTGTATTTAAGACAGTCTCAAAATTAAATCTACTATAAATACCGGCCTATGAATACTGGTCTTCGGGACTTGAAGCCTCAAGTGTACCTTTAATGGATTTTATTTTAAATAAATCTTTAGAAGGCAGGAAAGCTACTATAGCGATGCTGAAAAGTATCATATTTTGAGGCAAGGTATACAATAAAAATAATGAATTATAACAAATTTTATTCAAAAAAGCTCTCTCTGTAAGATTTTAAAAATAAATCCTCGTCCTAAATGTTAATTTGTCACTAGTAGTGTAAGGTATAAAAGTCGAGAAATTAACTGTTTCGATGACAGAATATTATAATTTTTATTTTTACCGATTATCAGGTTTGATCGGATAAAATTACACTTCAATTATGTAAACCATCCCAAATAAAATTGCGATATAATTAGGCGAATGTAATGTGGTAAAATTATTCGGCAGAATGTTCAATGGTTCAATTATCTGAATGAGTCGAATTAACGTGACCCATGTCGCGCAGCGCGAGTCATCGCTGATCGGTGGAACACGGCGGGCGACATTGCATTCGCAAAATTAGCGTCTTTCCATTGTCATGCCCGCGATTCTTAGGCGATGCAACGGCACTTTTGCAATCGGCCGATCGAGACCGGCGAACAAAAGTGGAGGCTCCGCCGCGATCCTTGCGCGGCCGCGCGTCTCGGGGAGGTGCTCGAGAAAGGACGAGCGAAAAGCGGAGAAAGTGGGTCAATTCTGGCGAACCACTCTGGCCAGAAATAACGTGATGCCGATCGCCACGGTATTACGCGCGAAAGTTTACCCCATGCATCAAGGGCATGTGCGGCCCGTTCAAGGACCGAGAAATTTAATGCTGCTCGTTTCGGGGCGAGCCGTTACAAAAGCCGTCAAATCTAGAAACAGATTGTTTAAAAAAGTACCGACAACATTTTAAAATTCATTTCTCTCTATTTTGATATCATTGTGATATAGCTATTTTCAATTCTTATGATGATTTACATTATTCGATACTTCAAATATCATATTCTAGATTTCATAAAAGTTGTTTCACGAAAATATGAATAATAATTTGCAAGGCACAATTTTGTAGATATTATAAGATTAAGTCACGAGTTATATATTTGGAAATTAGAGCGATTAATAAGATGGCAGGTGACAAAATAGCTGTAAAGTGTTATTTCTGTTTTTAAGAACTAAAACTTGTTTACGTTCTATAATCTGTGTTTGTATTTAACACAGGGACAGCTGTCGGTAATCTTGAATGAGAGTGCTCGAAACGATGCGAAATAGATTCGGCACAAACGACACCAGCGAGCAATTTCGACACCATGTCGTGAATTTATATTAGCATGACGACACAGAACAATACGAATTGCAATCGCGAGCTAGAATGTCGCATATGACGCACACGATTAGCACATCATATGTGGTAATCGCTCGATATCTAGATTTCGATTGCTTTAATCATTTCGCCATTCTTTTCTCAGAAATTTCAGAACAGTAAGAGTGCTTAAATAAATATTGACACGTGTACTTTTTGATTAATACGATGTCATCTGTTTGGTAAACAGAAAATAGTGGGTATGCTTGGAAAGAACAAAAATTTTATTAAAATCGTTTAATATTTCAATTGTGAAGTATTATATAAGTAATTAAACGTGAATTTTAGGTATTTTCCTAAAATATTTTTTCTTTACAATATTTTTACTATCCTGCAAAAACTTTAAATGTTTTATAAACAAAGAAAATATATTTATATATTTGAACGTAAATTATATTGTGTTGGAATAAATGTGTGGTTCTTCGGTATCATATGAGAGACATAATACTTGGGCGATTATTTTGTAAATGCAATAAAATTAATCAATATAACAAATCAAAATAATCTTTCTGATTACTTTCCATCAATTATTTATACATTCCACAAATTATTTATACATTTCCACTTTTAATTAAAATTATATAACAAATTATTTAGATATTTCTATTTGATCTTTATGTTCAGTTGATTGAAATCACATGAAATTTGTTAAAATTGATCATTAATACCGCAAATGTAATATTCCTGTCTACCTATTTTGATTTTATGTATTTCATTTTTCTTTATCTTTTTATTTTAAATTAATTATAATATTCGTTGCGTCAATATTCCTTATCATATTTGACGTTTCATTTTATCAATATTATTGAAAATAGAAGACTTCAACTTTGTCTGTTTATATTTTAATTTTCTGCAAATATTTTTGTATTGCACATACAGTATGGAATACAATACATATACTCGTCATTAGGCATATATACTATTACAAGTAATTTGCTTAAATGTAAGTAGCCAACATACTGTACATATGTACATGTTATTAACATATTAGATGATGACGGCAGGAAATGGTTAACAAGGTTTTGAAAGTAAATAGTCTCAAATACATATGTAATTTCTTTAATCAGTCACATAAAAAGAACATGTACATGATATAAAAATAAATAAGTTCGGCCTGAGTCGACAATGTAGATTGGCGTGATCAACACGATTAGTGGATGTAGGCAGCTGGGGCGGCATAAGAGAAGGCAGATGCAGCCGGGGTGGCATAGGAGTAGGTGGATGCAGCCGGGGCGGCGTAGGAGATGGCAGGTGCAGCAGCAATTTTAGCAAGAGGAGCAGCAAGAGGAGCTGCAAGAGGAGCTGCTAGAGGGGCGGCGTGCGCGGCATACGCAAGAGGAGAGGCGTGCGCGGCATACGCAAGAGGAGAGGCTTGCGCGGCATACGCAAGAGGAGAGGCATGTGCGGCATATGCGTTATACGCAAGAGGGGAGGCGTGCGCGGTGTAGGTATTGTAGGTAAGGGGTGCAGCGTGCGCGAAGTGGGCTACGGCGGGGGCAGCGATTTTAGCTACGGGGGCGGTATAGGTGAGGGGAGCAGCGATCGGGGCGGCCAACTTGGCGGGAGCGGCGTAGGCGACGGGAGCTGCGTAGGCGAGGGGTGCAGCAGCTACTGGGGCCAGCTTGGCGATGGGAGCGGCGATCTTGGCGACTGGAGCAGCGTAGGCGAGGGGTGCAGCGTGTGCGACATGTGCGATGGGGGCGGCAACTGGGGCGACGGCCTTGACGGCAACGGCGGCGGGTTCCTTGCGGACTACGGCGTTGAATCCGTTGACCGAGTCAGCGGTGTAGTCAACAGTGCGCCTGGTGCCATCAGCTTCCAAGAGGGAGTAGCTACCCTGGACGAGGTCGCCGTCACGGGTCTCGTGTTGGCTCTTGGCATCTCCGGTCAGGCTGTCATGTACGTCATAGGCGTAGCTGTATTGTGGATGCGGGTCGAAGTCGGCGTCGATAGCCTTAGCCACCACTGCCTTGGCAACGGGAGCGGCAGCGACGATTGCGGGTCCCGCGGCATAAGCCAAGGGGGCGGCGGGCGCAAGAACACCGGCGTTGGCGACGGCCACAAAGGCAGCAAAAACGATGAACTGCAAAAGAATATTGGTAAAATCTCTGTTCCGTCTGTTTTACGATAGAACTTGACAATACCAAATTGATTTCGATTTTTCATTTCGATATGCACTTGGAATTTGCGCGAGGAGCAATTCCTATTGATGTTCACACTCGCGAATTTTACTATTATAGGAAAACGAAATTCCAGAAAGTAAATCTTTGTTTCAAGAGCACTTCGAGTGTACAACCGAGTTTAATAAATAATAGATTTTAAACAGTCTAACGGATTTGGAAAATCCTCAGCGTTTGCGATCCTCTACCCACCTTGAATGCCATTCTTGAGTGGATTTGGTTGGTTTGGATCGACCAAAGCAAGACTGATGATGTGCGGTGTTGATCGCGGCCGCTTTATATACCCGGTGGTCTGGTCCACCACTGTATGAATCCCCACCGTCGATCCTAGTGTCGGACTTTGAAAGTTCGTCGGCGTTGACTGCCGACCGCACTTGAACTTGGCCGGCACTTGCAAACGCGCACCCTCCCTCCTGATAGTTCGCGAACACTTGAAAGGATCTATCTCGGCAATTTTTTAGGCGAAGACGGAAGTAGCTTCAAGTGACTATGATATAATGGAATTATGACAATACCGGTTTTTCTCATTTCGAGATTATACACCATGCACCATGTGAATGAAACAAAGAGAATGACATTTTTTAGGCATATCTTATTAACTGAATTGTGTAAAGTTTCGTCAATTTTATACTGTAAAATGGGATAACTTTCGTCCAGACGAGACGAGATAATTTTGGTTCGAATTTTTAAAAAATCTAGATATTTAAACGTTTGTCTAAAATCAAGACATAAGACGTCTTTAAGACGTTTTTAAAATATTATATTCCAATTTTGGGTCGAATTTACCCGATTTTACAGTATAAAATTGACTTATCAAACGATTAATAACGATTAACGTAATTATAATAACAATAAACAATTTCTTAATTTGGAATATAAAAATTACAGAAATAATTTTAATTTTCTTATCTCAACATTAAATTTTACAGAATTTTTTATACTATTATTGCATTATTAACTGCAATAAAACTTTGCTCTTTGGCAGCAAAATAGAAAAATAAAAAGTATTATTACTACTTGTTTGCCGTGTTAACAAATTTATTCTATAATAATTATAAAACAAATATTTCGAAAAATAAAAAAAAAGGTAAGTTGCAATACGCGTTTATTTATACCAATCACTTTTATTTTTTAGAGAATACTGCAAATCAATTCATTCGTTTCTTTTTCATCTATTGGCGTAATTTTTCGTGTCATTGTGCAATATCCCTGTTCTATACATTACTGACCCTGCCAAACTATGCTTTTCATCCGCGGTCCTTGAACGGGACGCCGATTTCTCGAAAGACATCAGTCGAGAATGGATTAGAAAATTTAAATTATAATACAGATTTCCAACACGATATGAGAGAAGTTTGCGTCACTAGGTTAGGCAAAAAATAAACTTTAAGAAGTCAAAGCTGGGATAAGAATTTGATCGTCAAGTTGATCGTCATGTCAATATGTGATAATTCTAATATTATTATTCTTAGAATATGATTTTAATGGTTCCTAAAATAACAGCAGATACAATAGAGATATTAGGGATATTTTAAAAAATATTATTACGTCTGTGTGTTCCCATAGTTCTTGAATCCATTCTTCAAATTATAGTCTGCGGCTCTTGAACGTTCTCTATTTACATTATTTAAATACATTACAAAATTTGTTAACTGTGAGATAAAAAATTTTATTGTTTCTGTAAAATTAATATTAATATTTTTTAACTCTGTATATTCACACATTTATAATTTTATAAAAAATAATAAGAAAATAATAAAATTATAAATATTATAATTTTATAAGTAAATGAATACTTACAAAATTATAATACTTATAATTTCATTTAATAAAAATATAATAGATTTATGTGTATATATATTGTATTTATTTTTATATTATATTTATATTATAGCGCGCCTTTCTTCCTACAATATGTTATAATAATGCGATCCCGGTCTGTCACATCACATTTGGCAAAGACATATAAATCGGAATGGCTTGAAAATTTCTACAAAGGAATAATAATTCCTTCATTATAATTATGATCAATTGTTCCAGGATATTTGATATCTTCCCACGCACAAGAGATAGTGTCGAAAATATGAAAATCATGAATACATATCATTCGTCATTGTCGTGAAACTTTCAAGCCATTCCGATTTACGTGCCTTTGCCAAATGTGTCGCGACAGACCGGGATCGCATTATTGCGACATATCGTCTAACGTCGTCGGGGCCCGTGCCGGAGAGAAAAAGAGAAGTGGAGCACTTTCATAAAGAAGAAATAGGTGGGTCGCCCGAATATCGCGCGGTCGGGGCCCGTGCCGATCGATCGTAAGCCCGCGGGCATTATCGGGCAGTTTTGTGCTGATCGAGATTCGAGATTTCGCTCGTCACCGTCGTTTTTGTCGTCCATTCTGCTGACTGGTCCACTGCTCACAAGATCCGTGTGAAATCGTTATTTTATCCACAATTTAACGCAAAGAAAATCGACGGTTTCAATCCGGGACCAATATCTGGAAATTATAACAATTGAAACACAACGGAGCCGAAAATTTTGAACGTACACGCGATCTCAGTCACGCAATCATCAAAGAAGAGACTTTTGGAAATTTGGAATATGTTTTGCATCAAGTGAATCGTTTTTGCAGCATTTTTCGGATATGTTCTTTTACAGATTTTAATTTATGTTATGAATGGAAGGCCACAGAAATATAATTATATTTTAATTAAACAAATTATTTATTTTTTCTTTTGAATTTGTTGTTCAGAAAGATATGTTGAAAATAATTTAATTAAAAAAAAAAAAAGAATTCAAGTCCTCCATTTTCAATATAATAAAAAAAAACATTAAATATGATAAGGAATGATAATGTAATGAATAATATTATCACAATTAATTTAAAATGTAATCTTACGATATGCGATTGCACCGTCGCATTAGACACGCAGTTAGCAACAAATGTAATAATGTTAATGATATTACCATATTTTCTCAATATGTCGATAAAATGCATGTGATGCTTCTCCATAAGAGGGACAATTAACAAGGTACGAACATAAATTCATTTGGCGTAAAGAAAAAAAGAAAGGAAAAGAGACCTGCTGGCTTTGATTCAGCCGATTATGGGAACGATCGAAGGTCGTGCCAGGAAGTAAGTGCATGGCAGTGAATCGGCAGTAAATTACATACCGGATGACCCGGACGTTAAAACCGAGCTTGCCTTCTTAGCCGAGGAACAACGCTTTGATCCGGATCCCTGCGGCGCGTGTCAATTATCGAAACAAGTCTTACTATAATTTCAAGTCGAGCCGCTTGCATTATCGCGACTCGAAATATATGTTTTATTTATATATATTAAAATTAATGACCTTCGCTTCTCTTAACATGGAAAGATACACACATCTTTCACTTGTACCAGCTTCGAAAAATGCAACATCGCGATACGTACTTACGTATAATTTTAATATAATATGCAATATTGAATGCCAGTCCACTTAACATAAAAATAAATGCTTATGCATCAAAGCATTCGATTGATCAATCAGAAGAATTTTTATTGATTACCAAAGAATGCTTCAAAGTATTTGCAACACTAATTGTAAGTGGACCGCAACCATTTTAAATAGGCCAATATAATCACGCACACATCGAAATCTCTTTATTATTTTATTCGATGCGAATCATCTTTTTTCAATAAATATTAAAATCCCTAGCAAACACTAATTAACAATAACACATACTCCAGTTCTATAAGATCGTGCTTGAATTAAAAATTGTAAAAATTCGCACAAAAATATCATCAAGCACCAAGATGCGTCTTGACCAAATATGGCCTTCTTCACTCATTTGTGTTGAACATTTCTCGGTTTTTACTTTAATAATATTGTTTAATAACATAACTAGTTATGTTAACTAACAGCTGTTAGTTATAATTTTCCACTCAACAATAAAACTGTAATATAACTGCAACAATTATGACACGTAATATATTATACATATAATTATATAAGTGAAAAATTATAACCAAGAGCTGTTATTATTAATTAGTGTTTGCTGGATCGATATAAATACCTCATACATTTATTACGAGTTATAATTTGCAACTTGTGTGTTGCAGGTATATACGAAGTTTGAAATTAGAATTAATTGTACATGAAATTAAATTGCGTAAATTTCCTTTAATGTTTTATGTTCCGATTTCCATATATTAGAATTATTACTTCCGAGCGGAGTTCGTTCTTTTGTTACGTATGCGCGTTAACTGATATGCGTTTCGCGAAAAGATTACAATCCATCAAGCTTCAAAATTACGAGACAACGCGTTTCGAAACGATTCGCATAATTATCTGAACTGGTGATACCCGGGTAGGCGGCCTACCTATCTATTAACTTTTGGCCTGAGTACTGATCGACACACTATCGTTGTTACTCACGCAAGTTGATGCAAGTAGCATCGTGTCACTCTTTATTGCACAGTACTATGCAACTTCGATTGCGTTCCGTATTATGAGGGAATGCTTGGCAATTAAGATTAAATATTTAATCAAGAATATCAAGCTGTAATATTTTTGGTAACGGTTTCAATTATCAAAACCACTTATGAACTCTATTTATCAATTTAAAAAATTATCTCACAAAAAAAAACATGTTTATGCTAATACAATTTCTAAGCAAATGCAAAAATCATAAAAAAGCTCTGTGATATAGGAACTTCAATAAAGATCGGAATGTCCAAGCCAAACGAGTAGTGGAGAATTAAGAAAGAATTCTTATTTCGCGCAGCATTAAAGTCACCGATCAAAGAGTGAAAAAAATTTGCGAAGAGAACAGAATGACAAATAAGCTTTGAGAAAGTTGATAAATGAGATCTTTATAGATCCAACAGTTTTCATGAAGGGGAGAGAAGTCATGCTCTGTAAATATAAGTATGACATAAAGAATTTTATAAAAGTATTTGGTTGTATTTGTTGTATTCGTTTACGTGCGATTATGTAACTGAAAGTAAAAAGATCGCGCTTAAAAGCCTAAAATATTCTTATCGAGTCTGCAAATTGACACCCATACTTTTGCATCAGAAAAAAATGTTATTTTATGTAAAAGGACGCACAATCTTTAAAGAAGAAAAATATTCCTTAAAATATGATGTTTGCAGCCTTTCTGATGGAAAGTCTTGAAATATAAGAAATATAAGTATTACAAGGTCTTAACGACCATGGACAGATAATCAATATCAGTGCGCGAGATCATTTTCGTATAATTATTTTTGCATTACATTAATCATTTTATTCTATATTAAGAATCGTACAAATTGTACGGATTTTCGTAATTTACTAACAAAGCTCATCAAATTCACAAAGGCCATCATACGTAAGAAAAGAAAAGAAGAAAGAAATATGGAGAAAAATAAAGAGTAAAAGAATAAATGCTCTGTAATAACCCTCGATGGAACAGGCGGGTTAAGCGGAGGAGGATCAGGTAACTCGTGGCAAGGACGTGGCCTAGTCCCCGGCGACGACGACCGGTGTTCGTTGGTCCTTCAAGATGCGAGAGCAGGGGACCGATCCCGGCTCGTCGCTCTCATTGGGCGTGGTCCGATTTCTTGCTCAATTTTGCGCTCTTCGCGACCGCGAATCAGGTAGCCGTCGACTCGAAGGTACCGTCACCCAGTTACATCAGTGAGCGGGTACAATTTGATATGTGTGTGTGGTGGCGGTAATATGATGTGATGTGGTGTGGGCTTCCAGGGCTCCCGGCAGAGTGGTATAAAAGCCGAAAACCATCTATCCATTGGTATCATTCACATCAGATTTGCAAGATCGAGCAAACTACCGATTACCTGAGCAGCAATGGCTTTCAAGGTATTACGTCCTTTTAAGTCGTTTTCGACATAAATTCAACCCACGCCGGGAAAGTACTGTCGGTTGATCCTCGATAATTTCCGTCGGTGAAGTTCTTCGCAATGCAAAGTTTATTACTGGCTGGGTTCTCCGTAATTACAATTCAAAAATAATAATGGTGCGCTCATAATAATCTTTCTTGTGATATCATTAATCAACATAAAAAAATAGAGCAATTAACGATATTTGCGGGATGACTCGAAAATAGCACATTCAACATTTTCCTAAATAAATTCCGCAACAACTTTCACGCTATGAGTTTCTTCTACTTCATGAAGTCTTTTATATCCCCCTTTAGATCGGGTTAATTATTGTTTGCATTTTAAACTAAAATTTTATTACGAAGAGATTGGCAAAAATGTATTATTAAAGTGCAAAACGCAAACAATGTTTATCATGATTTTGACTAAGTTTATTTAACTTACATTAATTTTAATATATTCTTTTCATATTATATACTGATGTATCAATTCTGTATATCTATATATCTATCTATATGTTTTAAATTCCTATATAATTCTGTATTTTCACCCAATTCTAGTAACACATTTTTTCCCAATTTTATATTCGATTTATTTACTACGTTTTTTCCCCCAGTTTATCGCTTTCGCCGTCCTGATCGCCGCCGCCAACGCCGGCATTATCGCGCCTGGTGCCCCTCTGGCCTACGCTGCGGCTCCCACGGTTGTCGCCGCCCCCGTTGCCAAGGCCGTTGACGCAGACTTCGACCCGCACCCACAGTACAGCTATGCGTACGACGTGCACGACAGCCTGACTGGCGATGACAAGAGCCAGCAGGAGACCCGTGACGGTGACCTCGTCCAGGGTAGCTACTCCCTCTTGGAAGCCGATGGCACCAGGCGCATCGTCGAATACGCCGCAGACCCAGTTAATGGATTCAACGCCGTAGTCCGCAAGGAACCCGCCGCCGTTGCTGTCAAGGCCGTCGCCCCGGTCGCCGCACCCCTCGCCTATGCTGCCCCGATCGCCAAGATCGCCACCCCTGTGGCCCATGCCTCTTTGGCCCCTGCTCCTCTGGCCTACGCCGCCCCGATCGCGAAGATCGCCGCCCCCATAGCCCACGCTCCCTTCGCCTATACCGCGCCGATCGCCAAGGTCGCCGCGCCCGCCGCCATCTCCTACGCCGCCCCCGCTGCCTACCTCCACTGAACTGTGACCTGACCACCACTTAGGAATGATACTTATCGAATAAATCTCAGTTTTTGTAGCAAGTAAATAAGTCTTACGAAATTATCTTCGCCTATCTACAATGTATTTTCGTTAATTAAGCTGGACTTAGAAAAAAATCTGATTTAAATTGCGAGATTAGCAGCTGCGTTTCTTAGAAAGAGCACTTTTTTAATATATATTAGAATCCATTTTCTCATGCTGAAGAAATATCTTTAGCTAACTTTTTCTCGATGCGTGTGTGTATATTTTTCAATCATTTAGAATAAGACTTGGAATAATTGTGTTTTGAATGTTGTAATAATCATGATTTTTTCTCACAGAATCATTTTTCATTCGTAGTTATTGCTTCTTCCTAATTGTCATTATTATTAAGATCTCAATGTTTAAAACTACTGAAAACACAAAGTGTTGCAATGTCTATTTTTCTCTTTATCGAAAACTACTCGAGCGAACATCCATCAAACTCACAAGTAAAAACTGCATTATTCGGCATTTTCAAATTGGAATTGATGCTGTTTTCACGGACGACGTGCCATGAAATTACATAATTCGGGAGACATGTGCACTCAAATTTTTAAACGCGAGTAATCGGCATAACGTAACATAATACGTTGTCCAATTTGCTGAAAAAGGGGGTAAAAAACCACATTGAAAGTTGTCGAGGAAACGTCGAATTCGACCGGGCCCAATTAGTAAAATTAGGTCAGGTACTACCTGCCGCGGGCTCGCCGGTGTTATCTCGCCTTTCCGTGACATTACCGCATTACCGATTCACGAGCGCTCGCTGAGCACTTTCTCCAACGAAGTGCCAGCATGCGGATTACATAACGTCGGTTACCACGCCTCGTCCAGCCGGCCCGACACACGCACCGGCCAGTCGACTCACGCGCATCGCATGTAATACGCGCGTAATGCGTAAAGGCGTGTTGCGTTATAGCCGGGAACCGTGGCCGGACCAGATTCGCGCAATGCCGTGCGAACCTTGATCTACTTACCGGTCTGGCGTGGCCCGCAACGCGCAACGTTTCGTGCGTATCTTGGTTCTCTCGCCCACCTCTGGCTATTCTGGATATCCAGCTTGTTTTGGCAACGAGAATCAGATCTGGAGAGAAGTCTCTCGCGAATCCTGCGGTTAGTTTATATGGATATGAAATAGTTAACGTCGCATGTAGAAAACTAGAGATATGGGAGCCTGGAAGGGAAGCAAATTTGAAATTTAAACGAATCAAAATGTTTTCATAAAAATTTATTATCAAAAGAGAAAATCTATATATCCGCTAAACGGTACAATTAAAGGCACTTTACCGTTTCAGTTGCTAAACTCTTATTCCTAAGCAAGTGTTGTAACAGCTCTAATAAGCTATGAATAATTTGAATTACGCAAAGAATATTTATATTGTGCGTATACAAACATAATTCTGAACAATTCCTATCTTTTATAAAAGGCATACAAAGTAAATTTAATGAACTTTGCTTTTACGCCTTTAAACAAAGCTTTACGCTTTTAAACAAAGTTTCAGAATTTCTCTTTCAACACAAAACAAATAAATTATGTTCACTTATTGCTAAAAAAAAAAAAAAAAAAAAACAAGTTTCATACACCTGTGCTAGAACTAAAAATCTATTTTTATATCACGTAAACGTATAAATAATTTAAAAAATTGAACATTTATTGACTCAGGCCCCTTCTCTCTGGTGGTTGTAATCTAAAAAAAAAAAAAAACATATTCAAAGCATTGCAACGCAATGTTCCTGAAATTGTTAAATTTATTTAGCGATATTACAAACTTTTATATTTAAAAAAACTATTCATTATTTAAAACAGAAGAAATACTTATATTTTCTCGATAAAAACTTTTACTTACTGATGAATCGTTACATAATCCTCAGCAAGAATGTGCGACGTGTCTAGAGGTGTAAGAAAAGCAAATTGACTTTGTGGGTGTAATCTAGTGTGATCCAAAAGGATATCCATTATCACCCGTCGGTTTACTTTGTCCTACAAACAAGCATACAACATAGATGATTATTTTTTTGTACAAGACGAATTCAGAATATACAGGATGTCTCAGAACTCGCGTACCGCCGGTTACCAACATATTCCCAGTGAAATTCTAAGACGAAAAGCTCTCTACCAAAAGCGATCCGATGAGTAGAATTTGAATGGTGAGATTGAAGTTGATGAATGGGCGCACGTGGAATTCGCGCGGCCAGGGTCGACACAACCGAGACTGGTGCGAGGTACTCCAGACACTTGGATCGTGTCAAAGCGTGTTTCTCATTACTCTTTGCACTTAATTTAACTAATTAGTTAAAAATTGTTTAAAATACATCAATTTGTTTTATTTGATAATTGTTTAAAATATCCGCAAATAATTTAAAAACAAAACATAAAAATTGTTCATAAAACGATTTTGTTTAAATATTAAAAAGATTTAACAAATGTCAAAATTATGTAAACGTTATAATTATTTAAAAAAGTTTATTATTGCTTTATTATAACAAAACGATTTTAGTATTTAATAAACAGTATTTTAAATAATTTTTAACTAATTAGTTAAATTATAAATGCAAAGAGTAATGAGAAACACGCTTTGACACGATCCAAGTGTCTCGCGCCAGTCTCGGTTGTATTGACCCTAGCCGCACGAATTCCATGTGCGCCCATTCGTCAATTTCAACATCTCACCATTCACAAATTCTGCTCATTGGATCACTTTTTGGTACAGAACTTTTCGTCTTAGAATTTCACAGAGAATACGATGATAACTTACGGTACGCGAGTTCTGAAGCATCCTGTATATAAGAACAGCTTACCATAAATACATCAAATTCGTCGAGAAAGTAAAAAGGTAACTGAATGCAATCCCATAGAGCCAAGATGAACGCGACAGTCGAATAAGATCGTTCGCCTCCTGAGAGTGACCTGGTGTCGTTGCCAGACTTTTTATCATCCCGTGCACTCACATGCAAATCAAGTACTTTTTTTCGGTGATCAATCACCACAGTGCCCTGGTAAAAAGAAGAAAGTAGAAAAACCATTTGTAAATAAGAAAAATAGAATTAAAAAATATTTTTATATAACTGTATACCTTGTATTGTCTTAAAGAGAGCATATCAGTGAAAGACTTTTGCACATAAACACTATACATATCTCTCAATTGGAGGAACATTTTCTGTCGATGTCTCAATCGTTCGATGTGTCTCTGCAAAGCACACAAATATATTGTAAGTATTCCCTTGAATAGTTAATTGTCTGTAAAAATTATATAAGTAATTTACTTACTTCGCAACTTATTTTCAATTGAGAGGAAAATTCAATGTGCACTCCATACTTTTTCTGTTTTTCCGCCAGTTGTAGCCGTAATTCATCCACACAACCAAATTGATTTTCTATTTCGCGAATTTTATCTCGTAAATCAGTCAGTAAACTTTTGATTTGATTTATCGATCTGTAAAAGATAAGATATGAAAACAGTGTGACATAAATAATTAAAATATAAATAAAAATTAAGAATTACGAAATAATTTTAAGTGCACACATAATATTGTATCAACAAATAATGCCAACCTGGTAGTGTCTATCCTAGGACATTTTGTAACAGCGATAGAAACCGCTTTCTTTGTAGCTCTATCTTGTATTTCAAATTCTCCCGTTGCGCATTGTATAGCTTGACGAGTATCCTGTAATTTTCGAGCAGCACGTTGACACTCGTGGCGATGCCTTTCTTTCTCTCGTGTTAATTCTCTTATTTGATCCTATATAAAAATATATATATACATATATATAATTAAGAGGATCAACAACTATGTGTAAATTATGCCTTAAGTCCCTGCAACGCTTAACTTCCGTGTCGAGAGATTCAACGTTCTTTTGAAGTTCTTGCATATTCTCTGCTAAAAGTTTTTCCGCAGCACTTTCATGCGCTATCTTCTTTTCTATTTCCGCAGCTTCGTGTCGCTATTAATAATAAATTAAACCATGTAACTATTGTTCTAGAGAATAAAAATAGTACTATTTCAAAATATTTCTAGTTACTCACGAAAACATCAACGGAAGTGCCTTCAGTTGACTCAATTTTATCTTTCAATTCATTAATCAAATTAGTACATTCACTTTGTGCGGATCTTAGCTTGCGGACCGTTATGCTTACATTAGTCAACTCGGAATTAGTACGATTTAGTTTTTCATGTACAGCGTTATATGCTATGGTAGCTTCCTGTTTTTTGTTTTCCGCTATCTGAAGTTCTTCTTTTAGTGTTCTAAATAAAAAATTAATAAAATTATTAATGATTGCATTAAATTTTTTTTCATATACAACATAAAATTGAGTTCAAATTATAGAGTTTACTGCTCCACATTAGATTAAGTTGTGACACTTACTGCATTGCTTCCATGGTAGAAACTTGAAGAAATTTAGCACGTGTACAATTTCCGCCGTAAGTTCTATAATTTGGATCGGGAAAGAATGTATCACCGTGAAGAGTAAACGCTCTTTTGCAATTTTTTGGTACTTTTGTCCCATCCGACATTATCGCGCAAGCCTCTTCATTTGTTGGTATAAGAAGTATACATTCAATTTCACGTTGATCAATTAAAGAATTAGCTACGACAGGATCTTCTATAACCATTGCTTCCAAGAGGTTAGAATACTGTGGCGAATATGTACAGTGACGTCTAACATCGTGCATCTAAAAATTTAAGATTTAAGTCCGATTGTATCAACGTTATTTTGACTTTAAACGAGGATTAAAACTTTCTCTTTTTAAAACCGAAAGATAGAAAGGAAGAGTTTTAAGCCTCGCTTAAAATTAAAGTAACATTAAAATTGATGCTATCTTGATTGTGCACATTGTCCAAATTAAAACTAGCATTCTTAATTGCTACTTGTTACACTTGCTTGCTTTTCTCATTTAAGAAGTTAATGGAAATATTAAATATTTATATATACAGTATTTATTTCATTCTCTCAATAAATACTTGAATTTCAAAATAATAAAGATTATATTCTTTTACCTGATTAAAGAATTTACTACATATTACTTGAAGGGTACTCTCATTGTAGAAAATTTCCTTCATAATACTGTTCAACAACTTCGCATCCTGACTATTATCCACACAGAACGAGTTAAGGGTGCCCAAACCTAGAAAGCTTTCTACAGCCGGTGCCCAAGCGGCATCCTTCAATTTTATGAAAGCACCTACATAATCACGTATATATAACATAATAAAATAAAACTAACACTAACTTCACACAATAATTAATTTCAAAATAACTTTACGTACCAATAGGACCACGTGGTTTTTCCTTGAATCGGTTTTTCTTATATTCCTCCTCGATTCTCTTCAACAAACGTGGTATATTTGGCCCAAATACACTCAATGCATTATCGGATTGTTGCTCGACAGCGCTTAAGTCCTTTTTGATCTTTTCTTTAATTTCATAAAATAAAATGCATTTTTTTTTACATAGCCTAATTATAGAAATCACTAATATTACTAATTTGTTTTGATATGACTTACGTATATGTCTATTGAAATTGTCCATTTCATTTTTGGCGGATATCACATCTTGCTGAAGTCGCATTTTATCGGCCTCTAAATGCATTAATTCAGTTTGTTTAGTGCGTAATGAAGCATCAAGTTCATCCAGTTTCTCCTCCAACTTTGATAAGCGTTCTTTCATTTCTTTTTTCTTGTTATATTCTTCATCATTGCAGCTGTAAAGACATATTTAACATATATTATAAACATAAAAACATATGAAAATAGAATATTATTCGGAGATATATTCTTACCTTTCAAGCTTTTGAATTTCCTTCTTCACCAAATTAGCATCATCTTCCAATCGTTTTATTTTGCTTGTTACAGAACGCCATTCACGCTGTTTACTTAAATACACCTCATTTGCAGTCTTATGTTTCTGTTTTGAACTATTATAAGCTTCGTTGCTATCTATCGCTTCCTGTTCTGCTTGCTGAATTTTTTGCTTTATTTCTCTATAAAATAAAAATATATGAGATAAGATGTAAGATAATTCACAGCTTTTGCAATAAATGACGTATACTATAAATGCTAAAATTTATTAATTAATAACTTCTGAAAGTAAATTATAATTCATCAATTTCATTTCACATAATTTTTTCATTTATAAATTAATTCTTACTCGATATTTTTATCAATTCCTTCATCTTTTTCCTCCGTAGACAATTCTATATTTTGGAGCTCTTTCAACTTATCTTCATGCATCTTTACAGTATTCTGTATTTTATTAAGTTTGGTTTCCTCCGCTATCGCCTAAATAATAAAACTGTTATTCCAAAAATTACTTTGCCAATTTCTATTTTCTTCAAACTGAGACTCACCATAGCCCAATGAAGTTCCATTTCAAGATTAGATAATTCTGCTCGTGATTCATCCATTTCCTCTAATCTATGTATGCTTTCCTTCAATTTTTCAATTTGTTTCTTTTCTTGTGACAAGGTCTGATACATAATAAAAAGTGAGAATACTTGTCTACAATAAGAGAGAGATTAAATAAATTTAGAATACATACTGCATTATATTGCTGTAACTTATTATATTCTTCTTCACATATGTTAAGAGCCTCTTTATAATTAGTTTCAATGGAATCTAAGAGAGTAGCTTTCATGAATAGATTATACTTTTCCTCAGGCTTAGAGGTAACTAAAAATGTTCTTGAAACGTCCTGATTCAATACAGATATTGGATTATCAATTTGTATATTCATCATTGATATAATATTGTCCAATTCATCTCGTTTGGTAGAAATAATTTCTCCTGCAAATGATAAATTTCTATAAGTACATACAGATGTTACAATTATTTGTATCATTAAAAAAAAATTATATTCCAACTTTCAAGTACCTCTCCAATTTTTAATCTTATATGATGAGGTAGTTCCAATGGTACGTAAAACTGTAATTATGTTACCATAAATTTCAGGCTTATAAGAAGTGTCTCCTTTATTTACTAATGTTATCTCAATAGTAGCTGAGTTCCTGCCTTTTTTTACAAACTCTAAATTGTCATAACAAGCAATATATTATTAAGTTATTCTACAATATGTAAAAGACAAATATATAAAAAGAAAAATTGTAATATAATAACCTTTAACAGAAGTTCCCCTGCTTGTAACATTTGCCCTAGCACCAAGTCCTACAGTCAATGCAGTCAATATGGCACTCTTGCCACTGCCATTTTGTCCCACAATAAAGTTAACATTCTCGTTTAGTGTTATTTCCAGTGCATCGTGACACATGAAGTTATGAAGACGAATCTTTTTCACCTTTCCAGCTGTATACTATAAC
The DNA here is from genome assembly GCF_001594075.2 of Trachymyrmex cornetzi. Classification (NCBI taxonomy): domain Eukaryota; kingdom Metazoa; phylum Arthropoda; class Insecta; order Hymenoptera; family Formicidae; genus Trachymyrmex; species Trachymyrmex cornetzi. The sequence continues at coordinate 86,601 of NW_017300289.1, forward strand.
ATATTAAAACATAATATATTAAAAGTATTTAAGATATGTGTTTCAAAAGTTACAATAACCCAGAAAAAAACTGATTAGCTCGTTTGTACTAAAATCACATGTTTAATACAAGATGGTGATTATATGTTTTTCAACTACCTGGAATAATTGTTGGATGCTTTCTATTTAGTAACACAAGTCGATACAAAGATCATTCTATCTTTCTTGACAATCAGTAAATAACAAAGATAGAACAACACTTGTGTCGAAGTGTCGACTTGTGTTATCAAATGGAAAACATCTAGAAACCTAGGATTTTATAACCTTAAAATAATTCACTCAAGAATTATTTAAAGTAAAATTTAATTAATGTTTCAAAGTTCAATGTCTGATTTTATGCTTTTTGATTATTTGGGATAATTGTTAAGTGCTTTCTATTTAATGACACAAGTAGACACATGTGTCATTCTGTCTTTGGCTGCTTTCTTTTTAGGAAATGGTCAATGTAAGTATCCTGCTATCCTTCTCGGCATTCAATAAATAATAAGGATAGAACAACCCATGGATTGACTTAACTATATCACCAAATGGAAACCATTCTTTATTACTCATTGAATGTCAAGATAGAACGACATTTGTATTAACTTATCACTAAACGGAAAAAACCGTTATCGACTAGCGTGGGAGGTACCTCTTCATTCTGCACCGCATCATCCTCGGTTTGTTTGAAACGTTTGGCCTGGTGCTCGTAGGACTTCTCTGTCGTTTTCCTCCTTCGAGTCTTCGCGTCGTTTTCCATACTTCTCGTGATGTAAATCGATGGCGCATTTAAACAAAGAGCGACCGCAATCCCGCACCAAATCTTATCTCCGTCACGCCTCTGTTGAAATACGGACTGTTTTGCAAAATTCCGCCGTCTATTTGATCGATCTCCTGGTAGTGGACTTGGAGTTTGTTAAGAGATTCGCCCGCTTCATATACTCCGTATCTGTCAGTAATCTCTTGCAACGAACACCGAAATAATCGAAAATCGAAATCTACGCGAACACCATTCCTATTCGTTTTAGCAAGTTCCTGTTCATTCCTGTTCGTTCCCGCCAGACCGTTGCAGACTGTTCTTCCTTCTCTCTCACACCTTTATTTAAACCATGGTGGAATTATAGAAGGTGTGTCGTTGCGCATAATGGCGGCAGAGAGTAATGGTGAATTCGATCACTCGCACTACACTGGATCAGTGCATATTAAAAGCTGCTTTACATAAAATATCTTAATGCAGTGATACAATATAATCAACTTTGACAATGAAATTATACATATATATTTTGTTAAATAACGTGACTATATCATCAGTAGATAGTTAATCGTTAAAAATATTTATATACTTTTACATTTAACTTTGTTAATTTCATGTAAAGCAGCTTTTAGTATGCACTAATCTAATATAGTGCAAGCGACCGAATTCGCTATAAGAGGGATATTTTGTCAACCAATCACGTAGGGCCCACTCTATACGCGTGGAATTCAAACGTTCACAGCAGATAATTAATAAAAACAGTATTAGAAGTTAAAATAACAATGAAATCTTTATTTTAACCTATTAAAATATAAAAGATTACAAACTGTAACAATATTACTGATTAGAAATACGATTGCACATATTTTTTATTTTTCTTTGTTTTCTTATTGCATTATTTATTTTTATTTGCATATTTACATTGCGCAACCTAATACGATCTGGTTCACACCAAACATGCGATTACCTCCGTTGGAAATTTGTACTCAAGTTTCAGATCTACTTTCGCAGTTAATGTATCAAAAATGTTGTCCTGCATATTAAAAAAGTCTCCGTGAAATAATTGAAATTCAGTATCCACGATTTTGGCTGCTTCCATGAAATCATTGGAAGGAACGATACAATTTCCGGGGTGATCCCGATTGACCACGGCTCGATTGGACACCACCAATTACAGCGACCGATGCTTAGGAGCTTAGTAGTCTCAAGCGCTGTGAGTGGCTCGTGTCCAATTGAGCCGTGTCCAACTGAGTGCCACACCTTTTAGGCTACTGCGCATCCACGGGAACGACACACCTATAATTCCACCATGATTTAAACGAGGTCCTTAAACATGCTGCATTCGATATTCTTAAACGCGTCTGGCAGTGGCTCGCGCGTTGATTGGTCGACTCCGCATATGAATCTCGAATCAGGAGGTCGATTCTATAACTACAATCTAGAGTCCTAGATTTATTAGAGAGGCGCAACCGATGTTATGCATTCTGATTCGCTGTTACAATCTGACCAATTGCGTGACTTGGCAACCATTTATAGTACTAGTGACATATTTCTATTTCATTTTACTCTCTGATAAATCTAGGATTCTACCTCGGATCTGCTAAAGCCCCCCTGTTTTACCACATTCCTATTCAGTGGGATTTCTCCGTATTGGATGTACGGATTGCAAAAATATTATTACTTAAATTATAGTACGCACACAGAGGATGTTTGCCACACTGGATTTTATGAGAAAATCGAAAAAAAAATTATAAAATTTACTTATTTTTGGCTCGCACAGCTGTCACCTCGGATATATATTTGCTTGATATAAGAGTTTTAGAGTCCATATCTTGAAAATAAGCGGGCAGCAAACATCACATTATTGAAACGAACGATACGGAATTTGTAGAACTAAGATTGAAAGTCTAGAAAAGATATATTCCCACCGAATAGGAAATACGTGTATACAGATGCTTTGCGGAGACTGGGACTGTCAACAGAGCCGAAATTCCGTGTAGTAGTAGTTGCGCGGTCTTGCGATAGATGGTGCTGGCATATGTTAGATAAGAACAGATGTATGCGTTTGAGTAAGACAGAATGATATATATTATATAATATAATGTAAAAACTAAATCAAAGATGTCGCCACTATTATCGAAATTGGAATTTAAAAAGTCTGTACTATCGACCTTGATTGAGTTGGGTAATCGGTTTAGCATCCCCTTAAGCGATAAGAAATGGACGAATCACAATCAATTATTCTCCTCGCATTCGACAGTAGTTGGTCAATTTACAGGTTAAAACTTAAAACACCTATTGTAGATCCGGATTTACTGAGCACTCATTATTTTTACTGTATTCTTTTAGATCATCCAATCAGGAGGTCGATTCTATATCTTGAAACGAGGTGAAAATTACAAAAGTGAGTGAATTTACTAGAATTTACTGATAATTTCATTGGTCAACACCTAGTAAATTTGCTCGCTTTTGTAATTTTCACCTTGGGATCGATTCTATATCTTGAAACGGGAGGGCTCCGATTGCACATATCGCATATTGCACACATGTATCACTGATTGGTCAATTTAAAAATAAAATAATCTCATTGGCAAAACAGTAAAAAATTACTAGGCACCAGTTGATATGAGTGGTGTGTACAATCAGAACTGTAGGCAAACGGGATCCTCCCTCTTGAAACGAGATGAAAATTACAAAAGTCAGCGAATTTACTAGAATACTGATAATTTCATTGGTCAACACTTAGTAAATTTGCTCGCTTTTGTAATTTTCATCTTGTTTGAAAATACAGAATCGACCCCCTTGATTGAAGATAAAGAATCGACCCCCAGAATTTTATAGCGTTTTCGGCCCAATCGGGTTTGCACTAACCTGGGTTGGATTAATCTTTCCTATTGGTTGATGTCACACGCTCTACCAACAGGAGAGCGCAAAATGCCATTAATCTAACCCAGGTTGGTGCAAACCCGGTCGGGCCGAAAACGCTATTAGATCTAGAAGAATGCATCAATAGCAGCGAGCGCTCACTCAACTGTTGAGTCTGCTGAACGCAGAAAGTATTTGTGCAATGGCCCTAACGGGCATTCCACACAACTTGCATAGTTGCATAAACATATACATAAAGAAAATCATCCAATCGTAGTTTACATTTGTCTGTATGACATAAATGTGATTGAATAATTTTTTTTATGCATATGGTTATGCGGCTCTGAAAGTTTGTGTGGAATGGCCGTAATGGCCGCAGCACAGACTTTTGCTTAACGCATAACGCATAGTGCATAAGCGAATCAACTAATCAGAAGCTTTCCTTTCCTCTCATTCCATGGAAAAGAAGAATTTCGATTGGTTGATTCC
>NW_017300289.1:90904-123167 GCF_001594075.2 Trachymyrmex cornetzi
TTGGTTCAATTTCTTATGCCTCATGTGTTATGCGTTATGCAAGAGTCTGTGCTCTTCGCTTTACGATGAATGTCGGACGTCGTATGACAGATGTCGTACATAGTGTTAATTCTACATTTCAAGTACGCTGGCGGCTGGGTTCATTCGGAGCGACCCCGAGCAGCTCCCGAGAGATTATAAAACGAACAATGCTAATTTTAATACCGGCCTAAGTCCGGTGAAGTCTGACGAAATCCGTTGAAATCATGAATTCCTCGAAGCATAATTAATGAAAATGAATTCTGGTAAAGTCCGGCAAAGTTCGGCAGTCCGGTAAATTCCGGTGAAGTCCAGTGAAGTCTTGAAATCCTAAGTCCAATTGTACACTTATTTTCTGAATGGTTATTTACTTCCTTGAAATTTGTTCATTTTTATAATTTTCACCTCATTTCAAGATATAATTGATTCAGAAGATGCGCTCTGTTGTTCATTGCAAGTACTGAAAATCTATAGTTCACGTTACGTATACTATAAATTTGCAATACTCACAGTGAGTACTAAAACCTAGTCTTATATAAGGTATATATAAAGCATCGGAAAATCAATCAATCAATCTTTTATTTTATGGAAAGGAAGTAGATAAAGGACTCTAAGTCCGGATCTACAATAAGTGATTTAAGCCTTAAGCCATAAGACATTGACCAATTACAGTCGAATTCTAGGAGAATAATTAACTATGATTCGTCCATTTCTTATAGCTTAAGGTTTAAAACTCTATTGCAGATCCGGGATAACTGGTTCAGCTTTGCAATTGTTATAAAATTCTTAATACAGTTTATTCTTGCTTTAGTTTTTCACTGAATTTTAATGTAAATAATTAATTATATTAATCTTACAATAGTTGCAAAGCTGCTTTTTCTGTTGAATACTACCAGTAATATAATGAAAAATATGAAGATTTGTCTCATATTCTTCCGAAGAAATATTTTTCAACATGTACATATTTTTTTAAATTACATTTTTATATTAATAATAATGTTATTTTATATATGGAGAAAAGTTCATGAAAATGAAAATTAATAGTAACCTTAATTAATTTAATTGATAATTAATTCAATTGAAAAGCAAAATTTGTAGATATACGTATAATTCATCGTTTCTGATCTAATCTTTTCTTGCATGAAAAATATATATATTCTTGTTAAAAAATAAAAAATAATTATTCTTTCTATTTAAAAAAGATTTTAAAAATTAATAATTCTATTATATTTAATACTTATATTTTTATATTTAATTTCATATTATTAACAAAATATATTAGTACAAAGTTAATTGAAGTTTAGGGTCCAAGTATTGTTCCAAATTAAAAATACAGAGATTGAATGATTCAATCTTATTAAAGAGGGGATCCATTGTAGGGGCTTCGCTTTTTGGTCGTTGGGGTCGGATCTATGAGGCGTGTAACGTAGTAGCACCTGTCGCACCACCTGTTACACCGCGTCATTACAACCGCGTTCCAACATTCCAGTCGAGCGCGGAGAAAACGATGAACGCGCGTGCGTATCGTGCGTACAGATTCACTTCGTATGTGACGTATGTATGTCTCACTCGCCGCCGCTTTCACTCACTCTCACTCCGCGTTCATGAACTCCATTCGGCATCCGAAACTACGCCACCGCGTAGTGCCGGATTTATTCTTATCACGGCCCCTGTCGCATAAATGTAACCCTGGAGTCGTATTTTGGAACAAGGTGAAAATTTCAAAAGTGAGCATATTTATACGGTTACCGTGTTGGTCAATAAAATTATAAATATTCTAACAAATTCGCTCACTTTTATAATTTTCATTTCGTTCAAAATACGAATTAAATTGACTCCTCTCTCTCTCTCTCTCTCTCTCTTTCTCTCTCTCTCTCTCTCCCTCCCCTCTCTTTTTGAAGTTTAATTTAAATGATTAAAGAATCCCCTTATAGAACTTAATTTATACCGACTTTAATTTTATTTTATTCTCGAAAAATAAATCATTTAGATACTTTGCTAATTACGTCAGATGATTTCCAAGCTGTGAAATTTATTGAATTACGTGAAGTAACAATGATTTGATTCCTAAAAAATGAAAAGGTCACTTATAGCAGACTAGTAACGGTGATTTACGAGTGGAATAGAACGATTCAGACTATTCTTTCAATTTTTTTTATAAACTGCACAACAGATAAAATTTGCATTATTCATTCTAGACTCACGTTGTGACACGTGGCGCATCATCTTGATATTTCGAGAATAAAGCAGAGTCACGAGAATCGGAAGAATCATGTAGAATTTCAGCTTTGTTCGACCTCGTAGAAAAGCCCCGACGTCATCGAGCCCGCGACTCCGCGCGAATAAATCCGCTCCTGGCTGCTTTCTGGTCGCGTTGCATTTCCTCCCACCATACGCAGCCCCCGCGTATTGGTCGCAGTCCCTTTAAAATTTGAATCTCTGTCGGTTACTGAGTCTTGTCGCAACTGTACTCTGTGCGGGTAGTGCAATTGTGTATCCGTCTTGATTTGGTTGGGCAATCGCGTCCGAGGCGAACCCAGTGAACCCGCGAATCCAGGACCATACCAGGACTGCGACGACGATCGGTGTAGGTGGGCAACCTGTTGATTCTCACGAGGATCGTCGTGGCGTGAGGTAAGTTCAAGGAACAACACAATATTCTTGAACCACCGGAAGGGAGATTCAAGGTCTTTTCGCGATTTTGGGGCGCGTTTAAAATCCTACCCGAATGCTCCTCAGGTATCACCTTATCGTTGTTTAACATTCAGCAAACAACAAGAATAAAATGATACCTGAATAACATTCAAGGATGGAAATTTGAACATAGCTCCGATTGATCTTATTACAGTGCAGATCAACATCCGGCTGCAAGCAATGTCGGAGACGAGCGGGGATAATGCCAAGTACAAGTGGACGTCCGAGAGCACCGCGCTGCTCGTCTTGGTGTGGTCCGACCGGCAGGTGCAGAAGCAGCTCGAATATGCTCCCCGGCCACAGGTGATCTGGGAGAGCGTGGCCCGCTACATGAAGAAGAAGGGCTACAATGTCGCGGGTAAGCAATGCCGGTCGCGTATGAAGCAAGTCCTGGTGTGCTATCGTGAGGCCAAGCGGGCAGGCACTCATGATTGCGTGGAACAGTACTATGAGACCGTCGACCGTGTACTGAAGGGCAAGCGTCTGGAGCATATCAACATCAATGGTGTGGACACCGTGGGTGAGTACAAGAGTTGCTGGTTGTAGAATAGTTTGATTTAAAACTCTAGAATATAACAAATATTTAATAACGTTTTTGGTCTAAAACAGGTTTATACCAACCTAGGTTGGATTAATGTCATTGTATGCTATTGGTACAGCATATAATGTGCATAGGGAATAAGTTAATATTACTTCTGATTGTTATTAGATTCGACTGTAAAGTCACCACCAAAGGATGTAAAGACTAACAAGAATCTACAGATGAGACTGAAAGTTCAGGAGCCTGTGCAATCTCTCTTTCGAACGAACGCTCTGTCTCCCACGTGGGCGATGGGATGTAAGGCATTTTGTTTTACCGTGGAGAATCTTGTCTATCTAATGTTAGATTTCATGATCTTTTTTTCTTTGCAGATGAAAATGAATATCCAGAGTCACCTGAATCCAACGAGACCATAATAGCTAAGCCATACAGAGTCTTTTCTCCTACGAGAGACGTTGCCATAAACACTGGCGAGCGTTTCACTCAGATTGGTAATCAAGCAGTACAGACAAACCCAATTGTGATAGAGAAACCGATACGAGAGGACTATCAGCAAAATTTACTGTCGCCTTTTTCATACGGAGAGGTTCCTTATCAAAACGCAGTGCAGAATGTACAGAATCAAATTATTCAGGAGAACATGCAGCAATATCAGAATATCCGGCAACAAAATTATACCGGATGGAATCAATTACCACAGCAAAACGTATTGGCGAACAATCGACTCGGTTTCCAGCAGAACGTGCGCAATCAGCCATACGTGCCGAATGGAATAATACAGAACAATGTGATACAGAATCCTAATGTAGAGAATATCGTGCGCCAGCAAAATCAGCTGCACCGAAGTGTACCATATGCAAATAATCAAGCGATGCCGCAGGAGCCGCGAAAGATTATTTATGGACAAAACATGACTACATATAGGCAATATCAAGATGCAGAACCGCGTCTTACTTGTATGACGAACGTTATTCCAAACGGATCGTCACCGGACTATTCTCCGGACGTTTCTCAGAACTTAAATGATGCTTTCTGCGAGTCGAAGAGCGATGATAAGACACATAACTTAAATGAGACATACAATCGACCTAATAATCCTATGGCGGATGCAACTGTTCTGACGAACAATGCGACTTGTAATGACGACACTTTGCTGCTGGAATTATTGTTGGATTCACCTACTCCATCAGAGAATTGTGGAAAATCGCGGGATAGTGCCGTAAATACAGATATCGAGCTAGCAATACCAAGCGTACCGTTTAGGAAAAAGAAAGCACAGAAATTAGAGCAGCTTGTACTCAATGCGATTAATTCTCAAAATGAAGTCGTTAATAAGGTAGTATATTGTATATACTTATACAATACGTATACGCTTATAATGTTCTTTTTATTAAACTTTATTATACTTGTTATTTTTTTTTCTTCTCTCTTACTTTTTATTTATATAACATTTTATATTTTTAAATAATGTAGCTTTTATGTTATTTCAATTTTTCAGATCTTGGCTGCGCAGAATGACATGGTGACGCGATTTCTCGACGTTGACAGAGACCGGCAAAACAGGCTCGAGAACAGGTTGGATGATTTGTTGAACGTTGTTCATGCTACGGTACTCAATAAGAACGAAACGCCTCCATCACCGCCACCGCCGATGCCGGAAACCGTGATCACTTCCTTACTTCCGCCACCGAAGCCCGGAATGATCCCACCTAAATTGGATCTGGTTCCTCCGAAACCTTGTCGCGTTCCTTGTACGATTCCAAATTCGAACATCGAGCTAATCAATCAGAATCCTATTCTGACTAGACCCGGCGTCGTGTCGCCAATCACTGTCAGCCCAGCAGGCAAGAAGCTCGGCACAATATGGACGAAATTGGGTCCAGTGTCCACATCGCCGTTCGTGAAGGCTCAGCAGCGACTTGGTTTTCAGCCTGTCTTCAACAACGACGCACGCACAAAATCGTCGGCAGAAAGACGCATTGCCAGAGAAATAGGCGGGCTGCGTATGGACATGCGAAGCTTGATCTATGAAACATCGAAGCTGTTGGAAACGGAGCGTGAACTCGAGGAGAAGATAGAAAACGCGCGGCTGGAACTGAACATGGGCCAGACTTTGACCGCGCGCAGAAAACTGTTCACGCAGCGGGAACCCACTCCCATCATGATACTAACTGCAGCTTTCTTGGATACCGAATGTCGCGTATATGAACAAGATCCGCCTTATCATGGCACCTGGAATTCGCGGAAGGGGATACTCAAATACGCGCGACGAGATAACCTGGTAGCCGGACAGGGTGAGAGCTACGAGCGTATGTGTCAATTAAACGCGGCAGTTCGACGTGATTATCTGGATTGCGAACCATGCGATTCATCGACTCCAGCAAAACCGTTCAACATTGGCGAGAATGTCAATAACGAAGCTGGGATGCAGAAACAAACCATTCAGCAACTCGCGCGGCTCGTGATGAACAGCGCGAGATGGCGACATTCTGCTCCGCCGAACCAGCAGCAGAATTTAGCCTGTCCTCCAATTCAAACGGTAAATAAAAACGTTCAGGACGTCGAGTACAATGTGACTTTCACTGCTCCAAAGGCAAACGCGCCTCCACCTCCTGATAAACCGCAACGATTTATGAAAGGTTACGACGTGCAGCAGAAACAAGGCAATCATACTGAAGCAGCTTCTGACGGTAAACCATTGGCAAATGATCTGCGTCAACCCAAGTTCCCGATGGGTTTTACCACTACTACGTTAATCGCCAACGATCAAAAGAGCGCCACTCTACCGAAGCAAAACGGCGGAGTATCTAAAGGATTGGGATTCGACAATCCGATGATCGATCGTAAGAACAATGTTCGCTTCATGGACGAGGCATTGGCTGAACTACAGAAAATATATATTGAGCGTCAGAATAGTGAAATGTCTGAAGCATTATTGCCTTTCGTCATAAGTAACGGTAATAGTGCGATAAGTCTGCAAAATCGTAATTTGATAGAGCGTTATGTGAACGACTTGATATCGAAAAAATCGACTAGAGACAAGGATACGGATTCAGATAATGATGAAGAATATCTTGACACTACCACTAGTATGAATCCAACTTGCGTGGTGCGTAGAGGCTCACTGACATCAAATGGCACAGCGTCGACAGAAACTGCTTTTTCGGCGAAACTTAAAGCTAATCACTGTAGAATTAGTTAAGCACAGGGTAAGACAGAAATAGAATCATATTTTTTATATTTTTTTTCACTTGCGCGATCAATTTTCTTTATACATAATTGCTCAATTGTGTGTATTAGGTTCCTCATCACTTGTTACTTCATGATACACTTATTGTTTTTCAATCAACATTATATTCTAATAAAAATAAAATAAATAATGGCCTTATGATAGTTCATCGCAGAGATGAAAATTTAAGTTAGCGATACAACGTTTAATCCTTAAATACTAGTAAGTAGAAAGCTACATATTAGCGATACTAATTACATCTTTTCTAAACTTAATATTGAATCCTTAGAAATCAAAAATTTTGATAATACACTCAGGTATTTTTCATTTTTTTTTATAAAGAGGAAGAAAGATACATAAAAATCAGTTGTTGAACTAATCGATTCAATACGTGTCTAAGTAGATCTTTTATTACTGTTTTTCTTTTCGCGAACTACAATCTTGTTTTTTTTCTGCTTTTTTGTTACCTTTCTTTAAAATTTCCTATTGCAAATATCTCACCTAACAGTGTCCATATTAAAATTATTTAATTTTGATTCTACTTTAGGCTTCATCTACAATAGTCGCACAGGCTGTGTTGCATGTCGCAAGTAGTAGCGTCGCAGGAAAAGTCGCATGTTGCAAGAGTGTCGCTAAATGAGCGTTTACAACAATCGCAAGAATTGTTTGCAAGCAATTCGACAACAAATTCTACCGTCAATCTTGCTGTGCTGTGATTGGCTGAACTCGTGCGACACGTTTGTCGCAGAAAGTTGAACTTGGCTTAACTCCGTACGATAAGAGCTCTTGCGATTGCAACAATCATGCGACTAGAAGCAACACTTCTGCCACATTCTCATACGACATGCGACACAGCCTGTGCGACTATTATAAACGAGACCTTTATTATTATCATGAATAGAAGACAGAAATATATCGTAAAATGAAGATTTTTTTGCTCCTAAGATTACTAAACAAATAATAGTATGTGTGATCAAGTATTTTATAAATTTTTTATTAGCAAATTAAAAACAAAAAAATAATGATATATATGTATAATGTAATTAATATCAGAATTTCAGTGTTTAAAAATTCAAGGGAACCCTTTATACTTTCATTAATTCTTGGATAGCTTCAATCAGTACATTAGTAGCACCAATTTAGTCAATTATACCGTTAATTTCCCTGTTTTACATATTCATTCTTCTTTGTTAAAAAAAAAAACAAAGCAGAAAATGAGATTAACTTGAGATGAGAAAAATGATAATAAAAAATTTGTTTAAACGCTCATTGAATCAATTAGATTCAACAACTAATTTTTAAGGTTACTTATTGATCCACCTACGTATAAAGTAGCATCTTCTCTCCGTGTTCAATTGTGTCGACATCTCACAAGTCTCATCGGTTTTTTCTCCTATCCTTTTATTTTTTTTATTAAATCTTATAAATCAAAGAATTATAATGCCTATGAGAGAGAGAGAGCTAATAAGGGAAAAATACAGAAGCATATCTTTGATTATTGTCGAACAAAATGTAATGCAGAAGTAATTACTTTTGTATGGACTATTGCGGATTTTTGTGTGTGGAACACCTACAATTTTATTAATACTTTGACATCTACTGAGATTAATTAAGATGTGTATTGAGGGAACATCACAAATTACGCTTTTTTATTCAAAGTATCAAATTCAGTCCTAAAGATCAAACTGATATTAACAAATATAATGTTTGTATCCAAAGTATTAAGGGAATAGCTTTACAAACAAACTGGAAAACGTTTTATTTAAATACCCGTTATATGAAATATGTCTCAAAACTCTTTGCTTAAACGAGACGATATATTTACTCAACAACACTCTGTCAGTACACTTTATGTTTCAATCATATACAAATGTACACATAATACTATGTTTGAATGCAGAGACATATCAGAGACATCAAAATTAACAGCTACGAATAATTTCGTTTCCGATACATCCAATTCATTCGTGACAATTGTAATAGATGGAATACGTCTTTGTATAAATAAATCATTAATATGTATGGCTCTCATAGGCATTATAATTCTTTGATTTATTTTTTGGAGCCTGTCAATTTTTTTTATTGTAAATTTTATAATCTACTATTTCTACTTATATTTGAATCGCAAATATTTAATTAATCTTCCTTCTTTTGATAATAAGATAATTGGATCTTATATAGTCTGTCTAAGCTTTGTAATTTTTTTTAATTTTTTGCGGAAAAAATTGAAAATTGATTATTAGATTCAAGAGAGGAAATATTTCTGAATATTAAAAACAATATGAGACTAATGGGACAAACATTTTCCTGAATCTTTTTTCCTCTTTCTTTTCAACATTACTTCATTTTATTTGATCTAATCTAAGAGCAAAATTATTTCATATAAGTCAATGCGAGTACTTAAGGATTAATATAGATCTTATTGAGAATTTGTATCTACATTGCTAATTTAGTTTGTTAACGATAAAATTTAGCGATTATGTTATTACCATATAGATTTTTGAGGAATAATACATTCCGTAAAAATATGTTATACTAATGATTTGAATTGAGCATACAGTGCAATGGTATCTGTTGAGACTTTTTATCTATACTCAGAAAAAAATGCTATTGATTCAATTGAAGTCTATATTACGGGTTGTTACTAACATAAGTGATTAATGTATATTTTTATTGACATAAAGGCATAAATTATTATTTCAATAATCAAGACCTTTATGTCATTAAAAATATACATGAATTAATCACTTATGTTAGTGACAGCCCGTAATATAGACTTTAATTGAATCAACAGCATTTTTTTCTCAGTGTATTGTTTTCGTATTATACAATGTTTATTACTTTTGTGTTATATAAGTAATCTATTCGTTCACTGTGCATAATAATATGCATAACGAGTAAATTCATCGATCAAGCAATTCCGTAAATATCGCGCAAAGAAGGGAATTTATTACTTACGTATATCGTTAGATAGAATTTTTATGAGAGCAATCTCGTGTTTTTATACCATGACCTGAATAAATTTATATATGTAATTTCATTATTCTTTGACATACATCGTAAAATTGTATGTAAGGGAAATAAAAATGTTCATCGTCTTCCATTCAGTGTGCCAAACTAATGATGTGCAAATTGAATTTCATTTATAAACAAATACCTTATTATTAATAAAGAATATGATCTATACTTATAACTGTTATTCTTTATAAACATTACATAAAAATTATCAAGAAATTCATCAAAGAGAAAAAACGATACGAAATATCTTTTTGGTATACGAAATAATTATGTGTGTGTGTGTGTGTGTGTGTGCGCGCGTGCGTGCGTGCGTGCGTGTGTGCGTGCGTGCGTGCGTTGCGTGTGTGTGTGTGCGCGCGTGCGTGCGTTCGGTGTGTGTGCGTGTGTGCGTGCGTGTGAGTGCGTGCGTGCGTGCGTGCATGCGTGTGTCTGTGTAAAAGTAATAACACAATGTTTAATTCAACGGCTTCGTTCAATAATGCCATATTTTACTATCTAAATTGTTTTATTTTTATTTATTAAATTTTTATTTTCTTACATAATATCAGTACAGTAATAATAATAATAACGAATATCATATATAAGCATATATAAGAATTTGTACAATCATATATTATATAAATACGTATCTTTTTTTTATTCAGAACTTGTTCTTTATTTTTTATTGCATTTACTTTGGTGAGGTATAGTTTAAATTTTGATATCTCTTCTAATAATGTGGATTAGTAACGAGTCCAGAGAAAAGTATTACGGCTTCTTCATTCAACGGCTTCGTCTTTTTTACAATAGAGTACACAAATGGATGGTCTGCTACGAATTGTTTGTTGAAACTCATAGAATAAGCCTGTATTACAAAACCTGCAACATAATTATTATAAAACATCGGAGGAACTTCATTGTCTATCTGCGAGACTCCTTCATTCATAGACGGAGTCGACATATCTCTCTTCTAGTGTTTAAATATTTAATATTATATATTAGATATTATAGATAATGTCTAATATATTTATTGTAAATAACTTCTTGCAATATTAATAATCTGAAAAGAACACATTCAATACTAAAATGAGATGATATATTTTAATACTTCATATGACAAGCACAATCATACGTATAAGGCATGTGTTAATTAAAACTTAAATGGAAGACAATGTAAGTTACAGAAAAGCCGAGAATTTTTCTGCGAGAAGTGCATGTCGAAAGTAATCGTATTCAGGGCCGATAACTTACCTCACCCGTAGGTGTGGAATTTTGACTGACGAAAGGAGAAGGAGAAGAACAAAATGATCTTTTTTATTTTTTATTTATTTTGTGCTCTTTGTTACCATCCCCTTTTTTACAATTGCTAATTGCGACGCTCTGTCTAATAATCGGTAAAGAATCATTTATATGGCCGTAATCGTATGCCGTAATTCGAGCATTTCTCTCTTACAATTGAATGAGAGGGGAACTCGAATGTGATTAATCAATTCTTACAGATAACAGCATACGACACACGGTTACAGTCAATATAAACGATTCCTAAAAGTTGAATCTCTGTTATGCGCGCAGTTGTACTGCCATCACAAATATCGATCGGCATTCGCGCACATTTTAAAAAGTTCATAGCACATTTTAAAAAGTTGATTTTTAATCCAATTTTTGGATTCCACACTAAGCTAAATTTTGGGTGTGAAGTGCACCCAATGATTCCACACTATAGTTGTCGAGCCTGATCATCGGTATTGATAATTAATATTAATCGTCGATCAATGATTTTGAAGTTTGTAAAAACTGCTTCATCCTTTCCTTCCGAGGATATATAAGACTTCACATATCAGAATCGTAATTCTGTTATTTGTACGTCTCATATCTTATACTGTTATTAACAGTGTGTCTACTTAAAGTAGTTTTTTTAGTCGTTTTACTTCTTCGACATCCCATGTACCAAGCTTCGCGCTTTTTATACACATTTTTGGTTCCTATGGAATGCGTAGTGTAAATTGCTCTCATGCTGCATGCTCTATTTCATATAAAATTAGTATACTTTCTGAAGAAAGTTAAACAAATAGGAAGTCTCTTTATATAAGGAAATTAAAGGATTACATAGAGGATTACATCCATGTAACACCCATGTAAAATTACTTTTGAAGCGATCGTTGCAATTGAATTCTTAGATTCGTAGACTCCCGACCTTTGAATTAAATGAATGTTTAGGAGAATATATTGAAAATGACAAGAGAATGAGCACAGTGATGATATCACGCGAAAGAGATTGCGAGAAAAATGATCAAACTTTAATTAATGATTATTCTTGATTTTTATATTTTTTAAAATGCGATATTTTCAAGATTACGTCGTTTATATTTTATACAAATTTCCGTTATTGCATTTTAAACCAATTAAAGAATGTGAATTTCAATCCTTTATTAATCTTTAATAAAATTTCGAAATATAAATTCGAAAAGCTTAATTATATCAAAAGTAAAACGATTATTACGAATTTCAATATAATTGTTTTGTATCAGGATGCAAGAAACGATTATAATCGTTATTATCGGTATTAATAATTATTAATGATCGTCGGATCGCCAACTAGCGCAATCATTAATAAGTTCATTGATTACTTTAGTAATTTAGATTATAATTTTATTTCTAAATCATCGAACTAATCTAATTTACTGACATATCCGGCGAACAGCATTACATAAGATTCCTCTTCCCGTTTTGAATTAATAATGCCATAGCAGAATGGATGATCAATATGAATCTCTTCAGTCGCCTGGTTGACAATAAGAGAATAATTCACCGACTCGACTTCTGAAACAAATCATTGATCTTCGTAAGGCTTCATTTTCGTTTTATTTTTTCGACATCCCATGTACCAAGTTTCGCACTTTTTATACACATTTTTGGTTCCTGTAAAGGAACGCATAGCATAAATTGGTCTCATGCTGCATGCTCTATTTCATAAAAAATTAGTATACTTTCTAAAGAAAGTTAAACAAATGGGAAGTTTCCCTATATAAGGAAATTAAAGGATTACATAGAGGATTACAGGATTTTTTTTATATTGAAATGTATGTGTGGCAATAAATCCGATAATTGAGTATAATATTTAATTTCGCTTGAGTTTTCATCTCTTTTATAGTTTTTTTACAGTACACTGAAAGAAAAGATTGGTTGCTGCAACAATTTAGATAGTAAAATATGGCATAGCATTTTTATATGGTTCCAACAACCAGTTTTTGGTTGTAGCAGCAAATTTTTAGTTGCGTTAGCCTATCCACAATGTCAATATATGATTTCGATAGGTTAACGCAACTAAAAATTTGCTGCTACAACCAAAAACTGGTTGCTGCAACCATATAAAAATGCTATGCCATATTTTACTATCTAAATTGTTGCAGCAACCAATCTTTTTTTTCAGTGTATCATTGTGTTAAAACAATGTGAATTGTTGTATAATTGTTTGCACGTTGTCTTAATAGATTCCTCTGAAATATTTGACAATTTTAAGCACATTTCTTGTTTGGAAGGAATATTCAGAAGTACTCTCCAAGGAAGTACTCTCAAAAACTCTCCAAAAAATTACCTATATATAAATATATCACATGTTTAAAAATAAAATCGGAGTAGTACAGCAGTTCGAGTCACATAGAAATTGCTGTTATTATTATTTATTACTCAGATATGAACATATCAAGTTCATACTTTCTTAACTATATTGTACCAAGTTTGATATTTAAAAAAAAAATACCGCTTCACATTTGTAAATTATTATACGATGGTTTCGATAATACGTCCAACAAACAGATTTACGATGTTATTACTTTCGGGGTTTAATTTGACGATGCTGTAGAGGAACGCATGATCCACTTTAAATTCCAGCGGAGGTATGAGACTGATAATGCCAGCTGTATATTCCATTATCACAGCTGAAACAATTGTTCATTTATGCTGTAAATCTTCCATTATCGATTTAGCTGTTGGAGCATCTCATATCAAGAAGTTTCGCTGTTTCACATGCAAAAAATACGTACTTATTGTTACACATATGAACTGCGTTGATTGATAACGATACGTCCCTTGATTGATAATGATACCGAGACATTGTGCGAGAGAGACTTATTACCATGGCATGAAATGCAATTATTTTGTAATTAATTCAATAAAGTTAATTTACTTTCGTTAAGAAAACTCTTGAATGTCTCTGAATATGAAAATAATGCACATTATTGATTCTTTTCCAGTTGCGAAATTATGTCGAAATTATGTCGGAATGTGCATCACAAATCGTCCGTAAATATTAGATAAACGACGCAATGTATATCAACTGATCATGTTGTTTACAATAAACTGCATTTGTCACGAAGCAATCTTTCGCCTACTCAAATTTCAGGCTGGACGTATTGTCCAAAGAAAAGAAAGATTTTATCAAAGGTATTTTTTCCCGCATTTGCAACATATTTGATACTATATACGCAAATGAGCGATCTATCAAAAAGTCATCGGTCCATATTTGTGTGCATAATCGTTAATGAGTGACAACCAAAACAAATGTAATATCTGCTGGTGATTTTTTTATATTGTTAATCATATCACGATTTTAGTTACAAAATAATTTTTTTCGCAAATATTTTCGTTTACATGCTGCGTAGCATTGATTTTCAATTTTAAAATAGTAGCAATTCGTAATTAATATAAATGTTTTTTAGATATGTTTCTTCACTTTGCTCAATGCGATGCGAATGTTTATTGCCATTATATCTTTCCTTCGACTATAGATCTTTTAATAATTAAATATTAATGATGATAATTGTGTGGTTGGTTTAACATTGGATTAATTAATTTAAAGTTCGATCGTTCTTGTTCATTTTTTAATAAAAATTTAACTATATATGTGTATATATATACATATATACATATATATATATATATTTATAAACTTATGAAACTAAGCTAGACAAATTCAGATGTGTTGCAGTCGAGTTCAAATATTTTTTGTGAAAAATTTTGTTACTGAAATCATTAGAGAAAATTATCGAAACAAAATACTCATAGAAATATTTGAACACTGATTAATTTAACAATAATGATATAATAAAAATCATTGGATATATTTGGAAGATATACATTATTATTATTACATATATATGTATTATTGCGGATTGAGAACATATCCCCTAAAGAGCGGTAAGAAACTAGGCTCTCCCTCGGAACCAACTTTAACGTTATTAACGGATTTAACGATATTATAGCAAAATGGACGATCAATCATGAAATCTTGACTTTCTTGAATAATTTTGTACATCAAATTCATTCCTGGAACATATTATAGGATTTATGTAGAAATTACACACGACAAAAACAGATTCTTATTGAATTTCGTTTACTGCATTTGCGAAAATAAAATATACACAAAACAATTAAAAAGAATACGTACTTTCCAAATACAAACAATAAAAGTCGGGACAAAAAAAGACTAAAAGATACAAATATTGAGAAAAGAAAAATCTTAAAAAAGATAGAAAACACAAAAGCGAAATAAACATTTTAATACAAAGAAAAATTCCTATATATGAAACGAGGCTTAATATTTAAGTTAATTTAGTTGCAAAATATAATTTATCCAAGAAATAAATCTGTCTTGAATTTTCTCATTGTTGATCTTAATTATGCGCAAAGAGATATTAACGAATGTTAGATATTTGTTATAGTTATAATAAATAAAAAAGTAACATTTTTGAAACTGCGTTTAATATTTTCCACTTGCAATGCAAAAACAGTATTTTTTTCTTTAATATTAATCTTCAATCTGTACAAGGAATTAATTCAAATGAATAGCGAGAAAATTAAAATAATAAAATAATAAAATTCTGTTTTTTTTTAACGCGCGTAATACGTAAGATTTTATAATTTATTCAAATATAAGAGAAACGTCCATCATATTTATTTGATGGACCATTATATTAATAATTTATATTTATATTTATTTTTGATGGTCCATTATATTAATAATTTTATTTCCAACTTTATTCCTCATATACATAATTATCTAAATATATATCTGCATATTTTATATATGCACAACTGTACGTATAGATATTTAATTTATATTTACGTCGTTAGTAATCCTTTTATTTTTCATTTCAATTAGTTCCTATTTCTATACGTTACTAAGTAATTTATTAAGCAAAAGTAAAGCGCTTCGTTTGGATGACGGGCATGAAAATTCGTCCAGTGAATAAAATCAATGGATTCGAGTTATCGATTTTATCGCCACGCTGCGCTGCTACGATAACATATAAAAATGGGCGATTAACCGAAAACTCTTCAGATCTTCGAGGTGAGATTTTCATTCTTTTCAAGACTCCTGCAACTATCATATATACTTATTTATATTTTTATTTATCGTACATATATTATGAATGCAACCATAAATATAGTGCATATCTTATAAATCCAAAGTCTTTATTTAAATTTAATTTTTATTTATTCTATAATATTATACGAAATGTATATATTGTAGAAAGAATAATAAAATAAATTAAGTAAAAAATTGTACGTATGCATAAAAAACTGAATATATAAATTAATAATGTCGAACTCAGAGCAGTGTTAAGTACATATAGTATAATGAAGAAAGAAAAGAATATTGTTAATCTATCTTTAAAGAGATATTGTGCTCGCAGTATAGAATTAATCACATATGTATTTTCTAAATTCTTTCAAGTGAACCTCACTCCAAAGAATTTAGAGAGTACACATACATAGAAGCGTACACATATACATAGTACACATACATAGATTTACATTAAGTTTCGTATTTATCATACGAAGATCCAACAGGAATAATATAACAACGATATGTATATGTCTTTTTAGTGCATGTAAGACACGTATGAATTATTACACGCAATAATCTACATATAACCACTGATCAGATATATTAATAAATATTATAATTTTAATGCCAGGATTAGTCGACATAATAACTTTCTTATTGTAAGTCAGTTATATCTCAGATGCAATAACGATTCCGGAAAATAGTCAATATTCGTCGTCTTTTATGTTTTCGGGTTTGATAGACTACGATTAAGTAATAAAATGGATGATCAATAGAGTATTCGTCAGAATATGGTCGTATTCTTCTGAAGAAAACATCACCAATATCATACTTGAAAGAAAAGTATGATGCTAATGGAGGCGAGAATTCGCTGATGCGACTCCTTTTTGCATTATTAAACAACAAATAAAATTGTTCGTATAATCATTCTCGTAACTATAATAATATAATAAAAAACAAAGAGAGATAAACATGCGTCAAGATGAAGAACTAAGATAATAAATGCGTTTCAGTCAAAACTTTTAGACATTTAATTTGCACTTCAATACAGAAAGATGCGCGTTGCTAAAATATTCAATTGCTAAAATGTTCACTTCGTAAACATTCATTAGGAAAGCAAACGAGTACGATTAAAAACAAATTTCAATCATAATTTATGTATATTCAAGATCCAGATTATTGGATGTAAAAAATATTAATGACATGCAATGTACACATCGCATGTCATATACATACGAATTACTTTTTATTACATAAAGATATATGTATATGTGTAATGCACACATGTATAAACTGTTCCTGCATTATTCACAGACTTCATGAATTTTATTACTTCTATTAAAATTGAATTCATATAATCGACATTGGGAAGAGAACATGAATCTGCTTTCCTGTAAGATCACCCTATTAATAATATGTGCCTTCCAACAAGCGACACAAATGACACGGTGTGACACAATGGATCTTTACATTCTTGTTGTTTGCCAATGTTAAACAAAGATGACATGATCATTATATCACACTGTGTTGCTTGTTGGAAGGCACACAATAGCTACCAAAGAAATATAAGCATAAATACATATTTTTAACAGAAAGAATACACTGAAAAAAATACTATATTTAATACATATTTGTTTGAATAGCCCTAAGTAAATATTTACTAAATGTAAACATATATTTATTTATTATAAGTAAATGTTTACTTAGTACTATTCATATTATAGAAATATGTATTAAAAAATTTAATAAATTTTTTCCAATATAGTGAAACAGACCCCACTAAGCTGCAAATTATATATTGTGTGTGTATTATTTTATTAAATCACGCTCTGTATTAATGTTTATACGTATATTTGCGTACGTAGAGTCATCATACCGGATTTATATTAATTAATAATTAGGTCTGATTATATATCCGGAAAACAATGGTACTATGTTATTTCCTGTTCGCGTATCGATAGATTTGATGACAATAAAATGGTCGACCAAAAATGCGGTGTCTGCATTAATAAAATATTCCCAGAATAACGAGTCCGTAATTCTGAAATATATTAATTATGTAATAATAGTGTGTAAATCTATCAGAGAATTTTTATTACGAATCTTCATACAGTTGTATAGCTGTAACATCACAACAGATAATAGAAGCAATATTGTAGTAATAAGTGTAATTTTTTGTTTATAATATCGAAAGCTTGCACATTGAATTCATTAAATACATTTTGATTTGTTGCTGATTTACAAGCAAAAAATGTAAGAAATTCGCTTCGTATCGAAAACGTAATAATTAACATTGACTATCGTAATATTAATTGTTGCTACGAAATACAAAAAGTGCAACTGTACGAAATACAGAATGTGCACAGTACATTGGAGTATATTCCTAAACCGGACAAAGTAAACAACTCGCTTCAATGAGCGCAAATTTGCGAGCAGTAGGTATACAGCGACCAGTATACGAATATATAGATATCGATATTTAAACTAAAAGTGGAAGGACGAATGAACGATCATCAACCAATTTGCATTATGGATTATGAACGAATCCGTTATATAATGGGATGACACTGATGTCTCTGGATTTTCTGTCTATCTTGACGATATGATACATGAATGGACGATCGATTGAGAATTTTTCCAGAATTATTGAGATTTTGTCCACGACGACGATCGCTGAAACACACGATTGATTTATCACATGCGACCCATTCACTCATCCACTCGTATCGTGAAATCGTAGAACAGATACACAACATGCAATGCTACGTAAATTTGTTACCGTGCAAGAGGAAATATAGAGTTTTTGGTCGCAGAATAGAAAGTAAGAAAATTAGGAAAGAATAAAATAGAAACGTTACGATGCGCAGAAATATCAAGACGTGGCGATCAGACAAGATATTATTGTGAAGCATACAAAAACATTTTTGTCATATCTATTTTTATTTATAACATGTAAATTAAAATACTTTACTTTACACAGTAACACCTCTTTTTCTTACGTAAAATTATCGTAAACAATGGAATGTCCACTTTGTTATGTTCTTTTTTTACATCTGTCTTAAGTTATGCGAAAAGTTGTCGATACTTTCTCACAAATAGCAAAATAATATGTATATTTGTCATACGACAAACCTAAATGAAAAACAAGATAAAATTTAATGAACTGTAAATGTATACATGTATATATAGATGGTTTTTAAATTAATTTCTTTCAAAGGTGTTACAAAAATATATAAATCTGAAAAAATGAAATAACAAGCATCTATTTCATAGTTAAATATTAATAGCATTACTAATAATTAATAGGACTTTTATTACTTACTATTTAAACAACATTACTATTCAAATAACAAATCATATGTCAACATTAAAAAGTGAGAAACTGTGAAGATTATTTCTGATATTACTAAAAATAATTCTACATTCTTTTACACAAATTCTCTTGCATCATTTGTAATTAAATTAAATTAAAATTCAAAGATTTAAGAATCAACAATATTAAGCAAAAAACAAATATAGATCAATTGAGCTGTAATTAATTGATTTTAGCAAAAAACACCAAAAATGATTTAACGTAAAATGTTACTTTCTCAAGATGTAAACGATCATAAGTCAAGCATATATTAATATGCACGACGTTTCATTTACTGCAACTGACTAGTAAGTCGGTACAGTAACTATCCCGGTGAACAGCGACACAGCGTCACCGTTTCCACTCTCCTGATCCTGAAGAATCTTGACAATATTATAAATAAATGGATGATCAATTTCCACCTCGATCGGCAACGTCAGACATCGCATTTCGAACTCCAATTCTGGAACAGATTATCGGATTGTTCGTGCGAACCGCGATGTAATAATGATCGTGATTAATCCTTATTCGCTTCGTAGAAGCGATTCGTGACGGCACAGCAAAGACATCATGCGTCTTGTTAAATTATTATGTGACGAAAAATGTGATGCCTAACCTACAGTGTGCATTACCGTGCGCATCGTGATAATTCTGGATTCGGATCTAATAATATTCTGTTGATATTTTTTCAAGAGAAGAGAAAAGCAACTACATTTTGTGTCAATTTCGTGGAGAAATCTAGATGTCCAAAACAATTCTTTTTTTGTATTTATGTACAATTCTTTTTCAATATACAAACGCCACAAGCATAACAGTGAACAAATTAAGTCCAAAAAATTAAATAAAAAATGCAATTAAAATAAAAATATAATTATCTCTTAAATTAAAAGAAAAATTCATTCATAATAAAATCTATGGTTGAAAAGTAGTTTTAATAAATACACTCATTCTATTTTACCGAGATTGAATATAATATTTAAAAAACTACCTATCTTTTTAAATATTAATTTTAGAAAAGCACCTTACGTAACGCACACTTTCCAAAAGCGAACGTAAACCATCGTATAGATGATGTAACGAAAAACATTAGAATGAGATTAAAAAATTATGATATTTCAAGTGTTTAACATTTTATTAGTAAATTCTTAAAAAAATTAAAGATTCAGCAATATAATAAAAAAACACATAGAAAGAAAAAAATCAATGATTGATCTAGTGCAGGCGAAATGAATCAACGCTGGTTAAATGAAATTAAAAAAAGAAATTATTCACTCCCAACGCTGTTATCTGTTACATATGAGAAGCTGATCACATAAGTTATACGTGTTATATAATTTTTCATCTCCAAGATAAGCGTCAATTTGTATAATGAATGAAATTTTTTTTCTCTTTTTCTCGATACAACGCGATCTAAGAGAGTTGTATTGAATTATGTATTAAGCTGTACTGTATTTATTATCGTGTTGAATTATATTGTATTACAGTATTGATTACGGGAAATATTAAAAACTCGTTGAAGGTTCAACGACGAATCCGACAAACATCGGAGCTACGTTGTGTTTAATGGTGCAGTAGAAGGGTCTGTCCGCATTGAAGATTAACGGTTCGAGCAGAGGAGCTGGTCTTCCGAGTAAGAATATTACACCTATAAAAAATCATATAACCAGGTCATACGGACGTGTTAACTTACAAACATTTCCGTGCACTATTTGCATAATCTTCATTGAAGCGATTTTATTAGAGTATTATTAACATGACCGAGTATCTTCCTCGTCATAGAACTTTCAAGCAACAGAAAGTTGGAAGATTGTCACAAAGTATTCTGTTTCGTTACGTTGCATATTGGAAATATCGCGGAAGAGAAACTTTATTGATTTAGAAGGTGTACATAGTACTAGAAAATTAGAGAGAGAGCTACACGACGATATTTTTGTTCATTTTAAACATCTGTTGTTTGATCCGTATGTGCACGTTGTGTATGTTATATAAAATTGTGTAATAAATAAAAAAGTGAAATTAAGTCGCTACACTTTTTTGCAGTAATTCAATTTCATTATTTTGGTTTATTAAAATTACTTTATTTTTTAGGATATATATGAAAAGTTGGGAAAAAATATATAAATTAATATTTATTATTATTATATATATCCAATCAAAATAAAGATTTATTCTTTAAATTAACGTTAGATTTGACAATTTTTTAAAAATAGAATAATCAATAACTCGCAAATGTTAATACGTATTCGGTGATCGAATTAACTCTTATTTTAATTTAAGATAATAAAAATTCATTAAAATTTAGATACACATAGAAAATGTGCATGATCGAAAAAAGAAACAAGAAAGATAGAAAATCTTAAATAAACATTTTTAAGATTTAAGAAACGACGAAGTTTTTCTTTACAGTTTTTCTAATTTAATTTAGGGAGATTAGCGCATTTCAGACTGATTGTGTTGAAAGTCCGAAAGTTATCGGCGCGCAATCATGTATGAAATAAATTGATTCAATAAAGAATGTATATTGTATTCGAAGTATCTAACTTTGACCGTGATGGCGTTCTCTATCGTATTTGATGTATCTTAAATAAATATTTCATCTATTGAATATAGACGCATTGTCTCAAAATGAATAGGCTAGCAAAAACTGTACCAATCGGTATATTAAATCCTATATATACAGGGTGTAAAAAAATTAGACCGATAAATTGTGAGGGTAAACAGGAAACATAAAAACAAACATATTTTGTTAATAATGTTTTCCTCTACGACGCTTCGTTTTAATACTACAGGGTACAAAATAGGAATTTTATGATTTTAACAAAAAACAAACATATAAGTGGAATAATTAAATTTATTTCAATTACACATATATATTTTAATCTTCAAAAAACAATGAACAAAAGAACAGAACAAAAATGGCAAATGATTAACTCAATTTATAATAAATGTTCAAAAATTCCTCCATTTGCTTTAACACAAAGATGACATCATCGAAACATTGATTGTCTCACACGCTCGAAGACTGCAGGAATATTCTGAACCTGATATGCTGCAGCAGTAATTCGGGCTACCAATTCTGCTTCTGTTTCAATAGGTGTCTCATAAATGAGTTTTCATATGCCCCCATAAATAAAAGTCAAGCGAAGATAAACAAGTAACATGAATATATGGAATGTTCTTCATGAACAATTATTACATCCATTTCATCGATACCGTGTACAAAGTTTAAAATTTGAAGACGTACCACTTGACACAAAAAGGCAAATGTGGTTCCAACACGATGGAGCATGTTTCGACGATGTCATCTTAGTGTTGAAGCAAATGGAGGAATTTTTAAACATTTATTATAAATTGAGCTAATCATTTGCCATTTTTGTTCCGTTCCTTTGTTCATTATTTTTTTTTAAGATTAAAATATATGTATATGTTTAATTAAAATAAATTTAATTATTCCACTTATATGTTTGTTTTTTGTTAAAATCATAAAATTCCTATTTTGTACCCTGTAGTATTAAAACGAAGCGTCGTAGAGGAAAACATTATTAACAAAATATGTTTGTTTTTATGTTTCCTGTTTACCCTCACAATTTGTCGGTCTAATTTTTTTACACCCTGTATATATATATATATACTTAATTATAAAAAATATATCAAATAAAGAATAATCCAGCAAGTTATCTCAATTTTGCGCAGCCCATTCATCGATTTGTGTTAAATATTGTTTAAAACTATAAAATAAACCAGATGTAGCATAATATAAATATAAATAAATAAAAATCGGATAACATCAAAATAGATGATTTCTTGGGTATAAACAACTTTTTAGATAAATTTAATGTTACAAATTCAATGTAAAAAAAAAGTATCGGATATAAGTCGTATTGAGTATGTCAATATTGATTTTGATATTGAGTATAATAGTAAATATTTGTTTTAATTTTAAGAATTGCCTTACAACTATAAAGTCATTACTGAATTCCCAATTTAAGCTATGTCTATTAAATCGTAATGTTAAATTTAAACTTTTTCAAGTGGCCAAATTTCATCTAATTATTAAAATTCGCTTCATATTATGGTGTCCGTTCATAAAGGTATTAATGATAATAAGTAAGTAGATTTAGCAATTTGAAAATCATTTAAGTTATTGCATCCTAATAAAACCGATCGTTCGACGTTCAGAATTACGATAAAAGAAGTTTTGTTATATATCAAATCGATTAAAAAAAGACATGTTTTCATTCTAGAAAACATCTCTGTCAATAATGGTAACTAAACGATTTTCTTCATTGCAAGCCTCGTATGTGCTATGTATATGTATGCGAGTGTAAAAGTAAACTCGCGTTTGCACGTATTTTAAATAAAAAACAATACTAAGACGTAATTTAATTGTGCCAACTCTGCTTAATTGTCCAATATTTATCACTCAAAAAAATGATCTTGCAGTTATAGCGAAAATTATCTAAGTACGAAAAATAGCTAAAATAGATAAATTTCTAGCAAGTACTGCGATGTTGGATATGTATTGCACGTAATAGATGACAGAGACAGAATTTAGATTTGTGCTATAAATTCTATGGGTATGATACATAATTTTTTATCAAATACAAAAACAGCTATAATTCTAGCTGGACCAGCAAAATATTTTTTTGTGTGATATTTTCGGCTCGATTACATAGCCTGAGAATAAAGCTACGTTTAGCGAGCTGTATTTAATATAGAAGAATGTTTGCTTCAAATTCCAGTTCCGGTTCTATCATAAAAGAATAATCGAGCTGAACTGGGACAACTGCAAGTACAATGCAAACTATATTATACAATTGTCTAAGAAATTTCCATCGAGTCTTTTCGTTTGTGTCCAAGACACGATGGAATGTACGCTTTGTTCATTATTTAGGTTAATAATTATTATGTTCACTGCAGCTGTTTAAAACAGAATACAGTTGTTAGGTAAGTGGGGTATGCTGTGAAGAAATTAGAACTACTATATGCATTGCTATATAATAATCTTTTATACGTTATTGTAAAATGATTATAATTCAAAACCTTTGTCTGGTAAAAAATTAATAATTCTTTAATGTCGGTTTAATTTTTCGCATGGCG
The DNA here is from genome assembly GCF_001594075.2 of Trachymyrmex cornetzi. Classification (NCBI taxonomy): domain Eukaryota; kingdom Metazoa; phylum Arthropoda; class Insecta; order Hymenoptera; family Formicidae; genus Trachymyrmex; species Trachymyrmex cornetzi. The sequence goes on from NW_017300289.1 coordinate 115,185, forward strand.
AATTTGCCACAGAATATGTTGAAAAATCGATGTATAATAATCTTTTCCACATGCCGTTCAATATATTTCACGCAAATTTATTCTGGCACGTTCACGCGACCATCGAATAAAGATTGGTTTAATGACCGATACTGGATTTGATAAAAGAATGGTCGATTTATGTCAAATTCTGGTAATGGTTCACTGACCATAGCACTGGTAAGTGCAAATTCCACAGCTGTGAACAGAACATAAAGAACTGCTTATTATGCGTGCTTGATCGTTCAAGATTTTTTTTACTCATAAATGTATATTCTATTGCCGCTGTTTCGAGTTTTATACTTTTTTTTTATTAGTACCAAGACTACTTTTGCAGAAAAATTTTTATTCAGAGAGATATATAATTTATAAATTCTAAAAAGTAATTTAGAAGCAGATACACATGCATGCTATTTGCTGATATAAATGATACATATTAATCATTGATGCATGTTATTTGAAAATAGAAAAGACAAGGAGTGTCAAAACAAAGATTTTTTTTAATTTATTGTGAGAGATTGAGCAAATGCTATAAGAATGTCATGTAAAATAATATATATATAATCTTTTAATGTGTCAAACATTAGTTATTTCGACACAATTATTGTAATTATTGTAATTATTTAAAAGACGATAAATGTTGCGCCGCTAAGTAATGCTTTCTATATAAAAGTTCAATAATTAAGTATTACAAATTGTAAAAATAATTAAATATTACGATTATATAAACATCGAAATGTTTAAGATTTTAGTATCACATTGTTATAATTAGATCGAATAAGAACTACAAACATAACAATATTAAAACTGTTCAACTAAAACAAAAATAGCAACATATAAAGAACTAAAGAGCTTAACAATATCGAAGATTTTGCTTATACATAGCGTGATATCGACAATTAAAGTCATATAGTTTGGCGATATTTATCGTAAAGAATATCTATATTTCTGCATTATTTACATGACCCTCGAACAAAGATATGAACGATGTTCCCTCCTTATAACGAATATAATAATAAAACGGTCGATTTACGTCAAATTCTAACGTCAAATTACTAATTATTGCACTATACGGGATAAATGGCACAACTGTGAACAAAATATGAAAAAATCATTATATATTTTCATGTTCATTTAAAACATTTCATGCACATTATGAATGTATGCTTTGCTAAAGATAGCTTCTGAACTTTTTATTCAAATATACTGCCAAATGATTCTCATAATCATCTAACTGCATAAAAGATGGTTCAGAATATACATACACAAACACATACGTCATTAAATTAATAATGCATGATGAAATTGATAAAAAAAACAGAAGCAGATACATGCAGATATTCAGCTGATTTTATTTTTTACACAGTAAAATCTATTGCATTTCTGGTGCGTTCACAAGACCTTCGAATAAAGACACGAATGATGTTCCCCCGTTATGACAAATGTAATAATAAAACGATCGATTTACATCAAATTCTAACGATTCCCTAATTATTACACTGGCTCCTTTACCTACTAGAGCTGTGAACAGAATATAAAAAAATCATTATGTATTTTCGTGTTTATTGAAAACTTTTCATGCATGACACGAACGTATGTTCTGCCGAAGGTAATATCACAACTTTCTATTTAAATGATTCTCGTAGTCACTACCAAATGATTCTCGTAATCATTTAAGTACATAAAAGATGATTTAAAACAAATATGTGTTATTAAATGAATAATGTGCGTGGTAAAGTTGAAGATAAAAGAAATAAAAGCAGACAGATGAAGATATTTAGCTGATTAAATTTTTTACAGAGTAAAATTTATTGCATTTGTGGTACGTTCAGAAGAATGTCTATTAAGCTGGCACAACCACTTCACCACAATCAAACGCGACCTATACCACATGTTTTTGCTATTTTTTTGCTCCATTCCCGATTTTTTTGCTCCAGCCGATTCGTTAAAACCCATGGCTGTGCTAGCTTAAGACCAAAATTAGCCCAGCCACAAAGAAAAAAAGCAGCAAATAAAAAATCAAGTACATATTCTTGAAGGGCTATTTTTTTGCTAATTTTTTGCTTTATTCCCGATTATTTTGCTCATTGTTTAAGTCGAAAAATTCCACCAAGAATGTGGCTGTGCTGGCTCGCGTACAAGAGTAAAGTACCTTAAAGCAATTAATTGCTCAGCTCATTTTGGTGTCAAAATGTTTGTTGAATTAATTGCTCTAAGAATATCGCAAATTGGAATTTTTTGCTCACTGTTTAAGTCGAAAAATTCGACCAAGAGTCTGGCTAATTTTTCGACTTAAACAGTGAGCAAAAAATTCCGATTTGCGATATTCTTAGAGCAATTAATTCTAGAAACATTTTGATACCAAAATGAGCTGAGCAATTAATTGCCTTAAGGTACTTTACTCTTGTACGCGAGCCAGCACAGCCACACTCTTGGTGGAATTTTTCGACTTAAACAATGAGCAAAATAATCGGGAATAGAGCAAAGAATTAGCAAAAAAATAGCCCTTCAAGAATATGTACTTGATTTTTCATTTGCTGCTTTTTTTCTTTGTGGCTGTGCTAACTTTGGTCTTAAGCTAGCACAGCCATGGGTGTTAGCGAATCGGCTGGAGCAAAAAAATCGGGAATAAAGCAAAAAATTAGCAAAAAATAGCAAAAAAAATGTGGTATAGGTCGCGTTTGATTGTGCTGAAGTTGTTGTGCCAGGTTAATAGACATTTCAGAAGACCCTCGAATAAAGATGCGAGCGATGTTTCCTTGTTATGACGAATATAATAATAAAATGATCGATTTACATCGAATTCTGATTTTCTAATTAAACTGGAGATACTAAAACTGTGAACAGAATATGAAAAAATCGTTATTTTCTTATTCATTTAGAAATTTTTACGCACGTCATGAACGTATGTTCTATCGAAGATAGTATTTTAACTTTCTATTTGAATAATTATATTACCAAATTATCTAATTACATAAAAGATAGTTCAAAACATAAATATTCAAATAAGTATGCCATTAAATAAATGATAAAATCAAAAGAAAGAAACAAAAGCAGGCATCAGATGCAGATATTTTTATTCGGTTTTTATAGAGTAAAATTTTTTACGTAGTAAAATCTATCACATTTCTGGTACGTTCATACGACCTTTGAATAAAGCTACGAATGATGTTTTATCATTATGACGGATATAATAATAAAACGGTCGATTTATGTCGAATATGAAAGGTACTTCTTGAATTATTATACCCGAAACCTCAACTTCCACAACTGTGAACAGAATATAAAAGATAAAAGATTGTTCGTTATATTAGTTATATGTATATGCATTTATCATTCGAGTGATTTTCACTTTGTGTTATAAACGTATGATTTATTAAATTTACCGTTTCAAATGAACTGTCTTAATTTTTTATGAATTATTCCGTTAAATAATTATTTCAATCTCTATTGTATGATTATGCAGAAAATGAATTGAAACATAAGCACGTAAACATGCATTTATTTTTGATAAAAGCATTCCATATATTACACAATATCGTAATGTCTGTATTAGCGATATTTTCTCTAGCTTATATAATTTCGGAAAAACTTGAAATTTTAAAATTAACATATAATTTTAAGTTAACTAAGTATTGAAACCCCATTCCGGTAATACAAGAACCGTAACGAAAATGAATAGATGATCAATATTGTAGGTTTTTCGTAATTTATTCATGATGCCAAATTGATAATGCTTTACGATACAATATTTAAACTTTTCACATAGCCTTTAAATAAAAATATGGACGATGCCCCCCCGTTATAATAAATGTGATAATAGAACGGTCGATTTACGTTAAATACTACAGGTTCCACAATATTTATCCAAGCAACTTCCAAGAATGCTGTCATAACTGTGAACAAAATATAAGAAATCGCTCGTTACACATTCGCTTAACCTTAGAACGTAAAGTCATTGAGCGCTAAGATATGCCTTCAGTGATCAGTAGGAGATCCAAATCTGCCATGCTAAAAAAAGCTGAAGCCTGATTGAGCACTCCAATGTCATTCATCAAAGCAGAGACAAGCTTTTAAAAATTCAGTCCGATATGTATCAATTTGAACCTCCTGATAATCAGTATTCCTGATGATCATTAAAGAAATTTGATAGTGTATTTATTCTTTTTTCCTTTTTCAAATTAATAATTAGATTTGTGTTTATAAAAGTTTATCGGATCTATTTATTACATATTATAATATTTTATCATTATTATATATTATATTTTATCATATAAATATTTTATCATTATTATATATTATATTTTATCATATAAATATTTTATCATTAAAAATATAAAAATTTTGTGTATGAAAATCTTATATTACATTAACTAAGAATGACCTATTTTCTCGGACATAAAATTTACGTATCAGTAGCAATATTACTCAATACTGATAGTGTTTTAAGGTTAAGCATTTCGATTTTTTTCACGTTGCAAACTTTTATTTTGTCGACACTGTTTCGAATTTAATGCGTGCATAATTTCTCGTCCATTATTTCATCAAATAATTCATTCGGTTATATAGAGGTGATTTAGAAAGTACACGAGTATTTCATCGCTAATAAACGATGCATTTTATTTGAAAAGAATAGAATAAGATATTACACAAAAGTCAACAGTTTGACATTTCGAAATCAGTTATTATAATGAGATCGAAGAACGTTTAGCTAAAACAATAATTATAACAAACATGCCAACTAGAGTACTTTATAGTTTGAGTTTGCTAATAAATGTTAAACGTATCGAACAATAAATTTTCAGATTACAAATTTTTTGCGTGATACATTTTTGATATGTTCACACAATCACACGATCTTTGAACAAAGATATGAACACTCTATTGTTATTCATATAATGAATATCATAATAAAACGGTCGGTTTGTTTCGAAAATCTGTGTATATGCACCTATATTTACGATGACCATACGTCCTTATTACAGAGTTTTTGCAATACTGTTTATCCCAGATACGGTGAACGCTAAAGTCATGTTATCCATTTCTTAATTAGGTGTGAAGAAAAAGATAACATGACTTTAGCGTTCATCGTATCTGGGATAAACGGTATTGCAAAAACTCCCTGTTGTAAAGGAAAAACGTCCTTTATTGTAAAAGGCATTTTTTATTTTAGATAGCTGTTAGGTCCTTTAGATTTGTTTTTTCAAAACTCAATTTTGTCCTTTACTGTCCTTTATTTTGAGATTACGGAAAATTCTTTTCTAACTAGCGTTCTAATGTCTAATATTATATTAATGAACACATTTTTACGGAAAATATTTTACAGTTTCATGCATATAAATACAGTTTGTTCTTGTTAATTATATTTCTTAAATTTAAAATTAAATTTATTCAAATTACAGTTGTTTTCATTTTTTATTATTTCAGGTCAAAGATTTGTTCCAATACAGTCGAACCAGTTCCAAACTATCAGAAAACTGAGCATTATCTCAATTTGATTATACTGCGCAATAAAATTTTATAATGTACAGATTCTTGACAGTCACAAACTAGTTTGAAAACATGTAGGAACAAAACCCTAAAATTTTCAGATTTATCCTTTATCTTCTTTAAGAAAATATGATCACCGTACCTATACTAACTATAAGTAGTACGAACGATTTTGAACTCCCGTGAACAAAATAACAATAAGGCAATCTGTATAACGAGATCCTTATCGATTTGTTTCTTTTTTGTCAATGCAATCCCTGTACAAATGTTTGCATATCTCGAATTTAACTTGTTCTCTTTGAGAAAATTTTGTTCTCCTCTGACATTCTTTTCTCGCTGTTATTAATTATAACGCTTGCGCCTAATTTATACGAATCTTCATGTTCGTAAAAATCTTATAATTGAATTATTGATGTCCCAATAAACAGTAATTATAGCCGTATTTCGATATACACTGCCAGTACTGAAAATCTATAGTTTACGTTTTGTATACTGTAGATGTATACTGTAGATTTTCAGTACTGGCAGTGCATATCGGAACACAGCCTATATCATTGTAAGCAGTTGCGAGGTAATCGATTTGTGTAAAATGTGAAGAAATTACAAGAATGATCGCAAGTGATAAAATTATTGCAAAAAGAAAAAAAGGATAAGCAGATTAATAAGAGATCTTACAGATCGTTTAGCTGCTACCACATTTTATGATGTTCACATGTGCGACTCATCTCGTTAACTTCTTAATCTCGGATCATTTACGACGCCTCGGAATAGTTCGAAATCGTTTGACCATCTCATTATGAATGAAAATGGCCTGTTCGCTTCGAAGTTCTCGAAATTGGGTAGAAATCTTCGATTGCTGATGCCTACCAGACAAATGTCAAATTTCTACCATGTAATCTTTTACACTAAGATTTGAAAAAGCAATCAAAAGAAGCATCGAAGTGCTTTTAAATGAATTCGAATTGGCTCAAAAACAGATTTGTTTGCAGTTCTAATTTCTCATTTACAAAAAAATTTATATATTACTTTTGCGTACAGTAATATTTAGAAATGCATGTATTGTATATAGGATAAAAATATTATAATAAAGAATTACGTTAAACCGTTAAATTATTAATATTCTCATATTATATATATGTATATATATATATATTATATATACTATATTAATAATTTAGAAAGCTAATATATTTTTATAAAATATTAACACCAATATTTTTATAATCACAGTTTATATTTTGTAATAAGAGACAGTAAAATAAATATCATATCGTAAAAATTGAAATCATTACAAAACGCTTTTGAATCGATTTAAATGCACTTCGAATTCCCGTAATATACGTTGTACGTAAAATTTAACAAGTAAGAAATAATTAACAAAGGAAAAAATATTGATTAAGAAAATTCTTATGTATATATAAAAATATAATAAAGCTATAGAAATAAAGTGACCAAAAAGTGATAATTAAAATAATCAACAAATATATATACGTATTATGTATATTAAATATTCTCGTCAAATTATCAAAAATTTTACTAATATTTTGATAGTTTTATGTTATGGAATAATTAAATCTATTGAACAGGGTAATTAATTACATATCACATAATACGTATAATAAATTAAAAGAAAAACTGTATTTTTTTTAATGATAATCGCCTATTTAAATATGTTATCAAAACTGCACATTTTCGGACTTATGCAATCAAAATTAATTTGAGCAATAATAATTTATGAAATTTAATTTCTATTATTATACAAATAATGTCATGTTTTATAAGCTATACATCTCACGAGGTACCATCAGCTATATCATTTTATACGAAAGATGTATGTACTTTATCATAAATTAACTTTACTATTAATCGCACGTCGTCAAAATATTTTTTTTTTCACACTGAGGAACCCATTTAGTTGAATCAATTAATTTCTTGTTTGGATATGGGCAAACAAATCCTTGGTTGATTTAACTAAATGGGTTTCTCATGCAACTATAAAATTGCCGAGTATATTAATAATACACGAATAACTAAAAAGTATCATTGTATACGCGCGTCTCTGCCACGAGTGTAATATAAAAAGTACTAATTACTGTTTTCTATCATTACGAAAAACGTATAAATATTCGTTATCGCTACCACAAGATCTTCACTACGAATAACGCGACGCTGTTGTGTTTAATGATTGCCAGGAAAGGATGATCGACGCGAAGTAATAAAGGCTCCACCGGTTTCCAAGTACCCGAAAGAGGTCTGACAGAGGCACCTGTCAGAAGATCATTCTTGTATCAATTATCCGTTTCAATAATTGGGTGCGCTCTTGGATGCCCAGAGCACGCGAGAAATATTGAGATAAGAGATATGACTGATTGAATATTAGTAATGCCAGAACTTGGTCAGAGCGTAGAAACTGGTTGAGAGTGCAGGAAAAAAAAAGAAGAATTTAGTAAAGGTGCATCACTGAGAGAGAGAGAG
>NW_017300289.1:123187-145028 GCF_001594075.2 Trachymyrmex cornetzi
AGAGAGAGAGAGAGAGAGAGAGAGAGAGAGATTACGATAGAATCAGCGAGTCGTAAGTCAAGCAATGAAAATCGCTCGTGTTTTATATAAATATACATATATTTTTTAGATGTTATTTGTTCAACATTTTTTATTAGTTTAATGTATATATAAACTCTGCGTCCACATTATTTTTGCCAATTCTTTCATTGAATTAAACAAAGAAAGTTCTATTTTGTCAGCTGTGACAGATGCATGTTTTGTAGTCAAATATATCGAATCGAGAAAAAGTGCAATCCATTTTGTTGTTACAAAATTAACTTACATTTTGGAGATTTATAGTCCGATTGACGGATATCATTATGATGAGAATCTCATTTATTATGCCTTCTCATGTGGTTATGAAGAGCTCGAAAAATTTTTCTCGAAAAATTCTGATCTTTCCCTTTTTCTTTTTTCTTATTAATAGTTTATTTATTTTTAGTTAAGTTGATATTAACATATTTTAATAAGATGATTAATTTTGTTTTCGCGTAGTATCATAAATAGAGTCATTATCGCAAAATATATCTTTATCATCGTGAACCGTGAACTGCATAGTTCTCTAATACTATCGGTAAATGCGCATTCTAAGTTTGTTAAAGATGATTTAATATCCGTTAATATAAAATCAACTTTAACTCCCCACAATTTTGAGCTTCTATTACTTCACCGTCCAATCACTCGTGCAATTTTATTTTTAGAAGTAAACTGCAGAAGTGCACAAAGTCTAATTTAAGTGTAATAATCTGTTTAAAGACTTCTAAATTTTAAATTTCGTGTTACCTAAAAGATCCCAATTGTTCCTTCGAAATAAATCTCAGAACATAGCATAGCTTGTAATAATAAATACGAATACAAGCTATGCAATCACCATAATACATTCATGTTAACTACATGCAAGATTTAAGTTAAATGCAAGCATTGATCAAATGTCAATAGTCGCAACACTGAAACGCTCTATTTATTATTAAATTTGAATTACAAGTTTTTCCGAATATCATCGAAACAACAGGTCAATATGTGGCAAAAATCATAATAGGTGCAACGTGAATAACAGGTACATAATCAAACAAACGTGCGGTTTGATGCTATGCGTTGTGGTGTATAATAAAGCATTAATTAACAATGCAATAGTATGTTTGTAAAAGTGAAGATAACAAAGCAGAAAAAATAGATAAGACGGAAAAACATAAAAAGAATACTGCGTAGAGACTAGCAAACCTGCTGATGTAGAAAGCATGTGAGCAACATTTAGCTATCACACTCAGCTTAAAATCACGGCAGCGTACAAAATCACATACATCCGTGTCGCGGAAACTCTGAGAGCGAAAAATTTGGAATTTTGTTACACGATTAACATAATATTAAAATAATGTTACATGCACAAGCATAATCGAATAGTTTCCAAAAAATAATTTCTCAGAGTGTCTAAGAAGCGAAAAAGAATTTCGATGTATCCCAAATAAAATTAGACGAAATATCATCTTGCTCTTGATGTGAAATTAATATTACTTATAGTTACTATATTTTTCTTTTGCATTCTATTTGGACTATAAATAGTTAATATTATAATTTTCTTTCAAAATTATAAATAACCCAGCAAATACATTAACTAACAATAGTACAACTGTTAGTTACATATTATTTCTCACTTAACAGTAACGAATAACATTACATAATACATAGATAAACATAGATGGTAAAAAATGAGACAAAAATATAAAGTATCTAAAGGAAATTATTTGACTTACATATTTTTCTCTATTTAAAGATCGTAACTTCAAGATAATATTTCGCCCGTTTTCAGCCACAAACAAATGCAAGAAACAAAACACGGTGTACTTACCAGTGACGGCGGCTGCCTTGCTACCTTCCTCATTAACTTCGATGAAAGCTTTTTGCACGACTTTGTCGATCTTCAGAGGTATATCCGAAATGCCGTTAAAGTTAGCGTGATTGCTGAATGCCTCACTAAGACCCATCTTAGTCATCAAACAAAACCGCAAGTTAGATACGATATTGTATTTACTTTATTATCGATGATCGGCGGAACATTACGACGTACCTTATTGGACAATGTATCCTTAAGATCCAACTTGGTCTCAGTCCTGAATCTGGGCAGGTATACTTGGACTTCACGGTCTTGTATTTGAGTGAGGCGAGTACTGCATTCCGCGCTAACTTCCTCGAGTTTGTCGGTCAGCGCAGCTAGACCGTCAATTTTATTGGGTAGAATGATCACCATGCTGACCTCTTTATTCTGCAATAAAGTTTACATTCATAAAAAAAGATTCGCGAAATACTTCGTTGCTTTTCATCACAACTGCCAAACACACACTTGTGAAAAGCAATAATCTTACACACATTTGACTAAATATTGTTTTTAATTTATCGTATTTTAAATAATATTACCGCATATGGCAATTCGATGCATTTAGCATCGTGTTCCGGCAATTCGACGTATTTATAGCTGCCCTTTCTGTACATAGTTGGAACATCTTTGACGGTATTGGCATCAATATGGAACGGACGGTCCACGGTATCTTTAGGATCGAACTGATGTGCCCATAGGCCCTTGAAATACACCGCGTTTGCCAGCACTAATGCAGTACTATCATCCACATCGCCTATAATCGATAATACAAATTATAAGCATGCCTTCAATTGCTGGTTCAAATCAATACATTATTATATACAATAATGAAAATATAAATATATAGTATCTATAGATATTTATATTTTCATTATTGTGAAAATAATATTTAGCCCTTTGGTAAGTTACTACATTATTTACGAAACAATTGCTCTAAATTTATGTTAAATTCTTTATGTAAATGAAGAAAATAAGAAAATTCTATTTTTTCTCAATTGTCGTAGAATTTCACAGTGAATGCTTACCTTCATTAATAATGCTCTCGATGTGATTATTTGTTTGTTCTTTGCACCAGGTATTGATGGTGTTCGCAGCTTCTTGGCTTTTACTGAAGTCTACCGATTGAGTGCCAGATTTATAATATGTCTCGAGATTCTGTTGGTATTCAGGTTTTATCGGGAAATCTTTGCCGATAAACATCTTATTAGCGATCTTCAAAGTAACATTCTCAACGTTCTGCAAGGATAGTGTTACATTATCGGTTAGCATTATTCGTCAATAGAGTGTCATAAAATATCACAAGATATAACTAAATTAATTCGGTAAATTATTGTGTCACATTTTATAAATAATATGCTATAAATTTGATTAATAATTCCTAAAAATGTTAACATTTTATAAATTAATATTATTCTAATTTTATTAAATTTTGAAGATTTAAATAGCGCACATATAGAAACGTAATTGGTAAAACGTAAGTAGTAAGCAAATCAACATTTTTTATTTGCTATTGCCTACATACATTATTGTCTTATGTTCTCGACTATGATTGATCGATTCGCTTATTGTTTTACGTCTTACTGTATTTATGTTTTTCTATGTGTTACGTAGTTTCACATTCTGTAAGTGGCGTACAACTATTACGTTTCACAATACATTGTAATTTGATAATTACATTTAATTTATCGATGAGATTCTGATAACCTTCTAGAGTTTGTGATTTTGAGGCTGGAAGCTTGAGAGCATCTTTAAACTGCGCCTCGGTACTTCCAGCAGCTCCATCAGCTGCCATGCTCAAGGCGATGTGGGCACTCAAGGGAGAACATATTAAATTGTCTGACTGTTCTTGTGAAACGGTCTAAAAAAGGTTATTCACTATAAACACTTTTCCATTTTATAATTAACAGTATGAAAGTTCCATTACGCATGTCAGAAAATTAATCAAATGAAGAAAATCAGGCATTTCTCTTTTGATTATTTCACAATCAGCAAATTACTGACTTACTATTTAGTGTATTAAAATTATTCATATGAGGAGCAGACTTCCAAAATGCATTTTGTCAAAAATTTCATTTTTTTAGTTAGAGATGGCATAGTGTTTAAAGATGTGTTGAAAGATTCATATTTTAAGCTACTCTACGATGTTCCGAAAGCATTTTTTCATCCATCAATTTATGTGCTGAAAAAAGTCTAGACATTCGAAGTGTATTATGTCCTTTAACTAGAGACAAGCAAAATTCATTTGTTTAACATTATTAGAAATAGTGTAGCAATTTTGTTTTACATCTTACTGATTGGTAAATTGTTATTTTATGTAAGGTGCGCGGTTTCCTTGTGGCTTTTTCTCGTTTTTTTTTTGGACAAAACGTATTTTGAAAATTTGTTCTTTATATAGATTTCACCAAAGCTATTTTCTCATAATTATTTATAAGTTATATAACCGTATAACATTAAATTAATATATATGAAAGTTCTGTACAATATCGAATGTTAATAGAACTTTAAAAATATTTAAATTCAATTAATATACCTTTACGAAGTTAGTGGAGAACAAATGGGCGCTCTGAGAAACAGCCTGAACAGCTAAATTATTTTCAACTGCCGCGGCCATGGTTGATGCAAATAGGCAAAACGCCAAAAAACTTCTTTGTACTGTAATAACAAAAAAATCAATAATAAATTTATTATAAAATTCTATGTATACGAATCATATAGTCGAGATGCTTAACAAAAAAGAAAATATAAAATTATTATATATATTTTTACTATTTTAAAATTATTATTGAAAGAGAACACTCTATAATACTACGATTTATGATAGTTAAGGTATATTATTATATTATTAATTTTTTAACCAATTACTCATTTTTGTACATTAATTATGACATATTTCGAATAGTGTTTATTTCAACGATCAATATTTTTTATGTTTATTTTTTTTATTCCATATTACATCGGTTATTACACATTTATTCTCTCTTTCTTAGATTATTTTTTTGTACATATTTGTTTAGTTTTATTAATTACTTCAATTTAATTTTACTCAATTTTTGTCATATTGTACTTTCTACTTAATATTATTTAAGAACCTAATGTTTACTGAATTTTTTTGTCAACATTTGTGTTTTGCTACATTTAGTAAATTTTTAGCAGACATTAAATTAATTTTTCCACACACAATGCCGAAAGATTTAAATTGTTGCCGGATCGGAACATACATACTGACTTATTACATCTCAAGTTCTTCCATTTACTTACATTTAAGTTTGTGATCTAGAGCGATTATGTAATTTTTATATTCTTGTAATATTGTACTGTTTACATTTATATATAACATTGATAATGATCCGATATGGATCGAAACGTTTGTTTATTTTTGCGTTAAGTTGTTCTATTTACCATCACATTAAACTTGTTAAGATATAATTATATGTGATACATTATTTTTATTTCAAACTTTATATTTTTAACGACAAAATTTCAGGCTCGTAGCCCTTTTGCCTTCTAAATTTTTTATTTTTACTAGTTTAATAATTTTAATATTAACAATGATATAAACTTTTAAATACTTTTACGCTTATACACATGCAATTATCCTTAAATGAAAATAAACAACGTTAATTTTCTCTTCTCTAGTGCGATATTTTAATATAACATAAGATATATAACATTGCGAAGATCACCGCTTTGAGCATTACAGGATTACTGTCGAAAATTGAACACTTGCGTTCGAAGGTCGCATACAAATCGAAATAAAGTGTCAGACATGTCGTCCAAGGTGAACATGAAACTACCACATTGTTACAATCTTACATGTACATATTTACATATTATGTGCCTATTCAATAGAGTCTTTCAACTTTCAACAAGCAATATGAAAATTACAACGATTCGAAGGGCAATTGCAATATTACACTTTTAAAGTAAATAATAAAGCGGAGTCTTATGAACTAAAATTTATCGACAAAAAAACTAACTCAAGAACTCGAAAAATATAAAAACCGAATTTTTAAACAATTGTAGTTATTTTAGCGGCATAAGATATATAAAATGACATAAGTATTTAAAAATTAATTTGATCATCAAAAAAGAATACATATTTCTGTAATATTGATTTACTATATACTTGCTGTTTACATCAATTAAAAAAATTTAATGAAATTATTTAGTTAAATATTTTGTATATATCTTTCAATAACTTTAAGTATATATATTTTTATATTATAATTCTGTTACTGTACACTGTTAAAAAAACAGAAATTTACTTCCGTTACATGCAAATCTACATAAAATTTAATAAAAAATGTACTAAACTTCGCAAAATTTTGTGAAAAGTACACTAAATTTTATGTACATGTATACAAATATACTTTTCAGTTGCAGATACATTAAATTTAATTTAGTGTCATAAAATTGAATTTAATTTATGTAACTTAAAAGTACATTAAATGTACTTTTTTCATGACATTTTTAACAATGTAATCACCATGTTTTTTAATCGAATTATAATTGTTATGATGAATCATATATACATGTCGTAAGACGAAATAATGATTACTAATCATTCGTATTTGCGATCATTACGTAACGGTACTCAAGAATAATAATGTAATTAGGACAATTTTTTATTGATACATCGGATATTATTAAATTATCATTCTAATGTACGTCATATCGACTGGATGACGTTTTCATACATTACACGTGCATTAAATACCATGCTTTTCATAAAAAATAGAAAAACGCTTATGATTTCAATAATAAAAATCATAAATATTCGTAAACAATCCTACTGTTGTCAATTAATATAATAAAGACAATATAAAATTGAATTTTTTGAAAAATTAGAATTGACAGAGTACAGTTGAAATTTTGAGAAAAAAATGTCTATATAACCATGTGAAATGTCTATATAACAAATGAATAATTACATAAATAATGATTGATCTGCACGAACATGTCTAAATATAAGGCGAATGATTCAATCCAAACATCTCTTTTTGTCGTCTTCTTTTGTACTACATAAATTTGATTTCTACAGACCGCGTAATATTCCGTTCACACTTAAAGCGAAGATATCATTCTCTTTTTTCATTTAGATTGTTGATTATCATTTAAATTCCAGTATAGGAATAAGTAATTGTCGCTATACAAGTCACTAAATTGGAAGTCGATTATGTCCCGAATGTTCTCAGTATCAGACAGCCACGAGAGAAACGCTGTGACAAATAAAGACACGGGCAACGATACCGCAGCTCGTGCGATAATGGAAAATATTACTTCAGCAGAAATATATACGACTTCGGTTCTATCGAGTTGACAGAGGGCAAAAGTTTGATAATTATATAAGTGGCGAGAAACGCGGATGTTAACAGGATGTCAGTATGCGGGTCATTTATGCAGAGTATCACTATCTTTCTTTCCAAGCATCTAATCCAATCTTTTTCTTCTTCAAATTTAATTTTAGAATTCATTTTTAAAATACTTGAATTATAACTTCTTGTCAAGTTAAAGCTAAAATGTGCTTTAAGACATGAATGGAAAGCGACCTCGAATTAAATTTTTTATAATGCGCATTTCCATGTGTCTCATTGAATTAAGTTAATTAAACTGTTTGTAATATTTTACCATCTGTTTTTGAAGCATAAGTCATCCGCGTTAGTCTTCCTAGTTATTTTTAATTTATATCAAACTGATAATATTTGATACTGAAAAAACAATTATTATTTTTTGGTTTTCAGTGTTTATCAAGAAAGGCTGATGAACCGGGGATATTCTGCACATATAATTACATTGCGTAACAAACCGATCAGGAAAAGAATGTAAAACATATGTTACCGTTAGATACGCCAACATGAATATATATGTACTAAGAACATATTAATAATATGTCGTGTCTATGATATTTATTATTAAAAAATATTATGCTTGCGATAACAATCGCGATAAATCAAAAATAAAATGCATCAAGTTATATTGCAATGTTTATATAATAATAAAGTATTTTCTTAAATGCAATATAGATAAAAATTTAACGTGAAAAAGATTATAAGTATGAAAAAAATAAAAATTTTATGCAAGCTATTGACCTAAAAATATTTTTTGTTAAAAATAATATTACTTTATAGATGAATCATTATTTTTTCAAAATATTATCACAGAATAAAAATTTGTACCCTTGCAAATTTTTGCAATACTGACTTTGATGGAAATCTATTATTCCGAGAATCTGATGTTTACAGAGTCTTTTGTGCCAAGTAATTTAAATATCATTAAATATATTGCGAAATATAATCATTGCATTGCAAAATATTGCATACACAATGATCATCTAATTCTTAGAATTACTTAAAATAAAAATTAGTTAATATAAAAATGCGTGACAAGATATCACTGCATTTAACGATAAAGTAGAAACAACAAACGAGAATATCGCGGGACCATTAAATCGATGATGTTTCCTGGTGCCTCGGGGAAAAACCCATTAAGATACTAATGTAACAGTCACGTTATGTGCGTAAGACTAATCATGTATAACAACTAGATATATGCAACGGATAGACGAATTGAGATACAATTTTGTTTGGTGTGGTTTCTTTTTTAGCAGCAATAATAATTCTATTTTAAAATATTAAAAAAAAAATAAAAAGAAAATTTGCTTTAAAAAGAAATGAATACTTCTAATAGAAATATCAGCGAGATAATTAGGGCTAAATTGTGTGTGTATGTGTGTGTGTGTGTGTGTGTCCAATTAATCGACATGTCCATATCGCATTATAAGCTTCTTATATATATATATATATATATACAGTATAATTATATTTTATCCAACAGAACTTTCCGGAATTACAAGTTTCTTCTTCATTCGAATCTTTATTTTTGTTTCTTTTTCCGATATTGATGACGCGTAACTTTATTTTATGATCGTGTACGATTTTACAGAATTTTTATAAAACATTATTGTTTATTTTCTCTTATAACTCTTGCACTTTATTTTTTGTTAAAAACAATTTCAGTAAATTGCCTTTAACGTTTATAAAAAAATAATTTACAAGCCGTATAATTATACACACTTTCGTGTATTACGAATTTATGAAGCTATATAAATAATTTTTATAAGTTGTAATATTTTTAGTGACCTTGGGTTATTGTTTATACGAGGTAAAATTGTTTGACGACAGCGATAAAATTATGCTGGATCCGTTGTGTTATGTGCATAATAATATTGAGCGCAAAATAAATATTATTACATCAAAATTGCGATATGAAGAAAAAAAAATACTATGTATCTATGCATCATGAATTGAATGTTTTAAGTCATGATGCTTAGATTATCTCATCTTTTAAAATCTACTTTATCTCATTTTCATTTTTCTATTTCCAAGCTAGAAGAAAAGTGATATGTTGAATACTGATATAAATCGACGAGCAACAAAATCAATGCTAAGTCACGTATAATAATTAATTAATATTTACAAGAAAACCGTACATTCTATCTTATATTTACTCTAAATTTTCGTCAAGTGATAAACCGTACATAATTTACTAATTGACAATAAAATTAAAATAAATACTAAGATTGTTCCTTCTTAGTCTCATCAAATCATTTTTTCTCTTTCATTTCATTGTTTAACAAAAAAATCCGTGTGCGATGTACAACATGAAAACTATATAATCGTATTGAGATCCAACGTAAATTTGTGTAACTAATTAACTGCATTATGTATTATAAAAAAATGCAAGACGTCTAATTAATTCTGAAATGGCGATATTAATCAACTGATAATGAAAGAAAAGTTCACGCTGCGCAATTCTGAAATGAATCATGAACCGAGCGAGAATGATATCCAGAATCACCTTGGAGCAACCATTCGACGAGTCAAGAATTACGACTCTTCGAATAGCATTATCGTCGATACGTCAATTCGGTGCGTAACGATAAGACATTGTCGTCGTATCAGAAGGGATTTGGTGAGACTTGTGTATCCGACGGTGTTTTTACGTAGAGAAAAAGAGAGAGAGAGAGAATTTGGGATTATCGCGATTACGAGGCAATCATATCCGATGGGTCCATTAGATCTCGTACGTGGCGCGAAAGAAAACAAGAAAATAACAATAAGAAAAATCCAATTTAAGAATCAAATTTCAAGTTTATTCTCTTTTTTGCCGTTTTATTCGAATCCTTTCGCGGCTTTTCCCGTCTGGTACAAATCTTTTTTTGTATATCTTTAACCTTTTGCAGTATTTTCTTAAATTCTCGATAAATAAACGCATAATTTTTCAATAGATATATATTAAGTCAGATTTAATACAGGATTGTTAAAGACTAATGTTTTTTTTTAAGAATAAAACATATTATGTTTCTTCTTGAATATGTTTTTAATGCTTCAAATATGCTTTGAACAGTACTAGAAAAAAAACATATTTAAAACATATTAAAAACATCAATTAAGCATGTTTTAAATTGTTTAAAACACGTTTAAAACGTTTTTTTTAACAACCCTGATTTAACACAAAAATCCGAGAAATATCTTCAAAAATTTGAAAATATTATATGAAAAACACGTACATTTTGATAAATTCTCTGTTGTTAAAATTATTTTTGATTTTTAAAAATATATTTTTAATACATAAAAAATAAAACAAATAATAAATCTGCAGTCTAAAAATTGATGTCCATATAATTTCGAAGTTATGCGAAGAGAAACATAAGCAAGAAACAGGATAATAATAATAAAAAACAGTATTTGGAGTCAAATTAAAGTTGTGTTCTAATAAACACTGCTAATTCTAAAAATCTATAGGATATGTGTACTATAAAGTATAGATTTTCAGTAACATTAGCAGGTTATATAGGAATATTTATTTTATTAGATGTTAAACTTAATTCCTGCCGTTTTTCGTCTCCAAAATTGATTTGTTTCGAAGGGAAAATGAATGAATACCTTAATCAAAGTAATTTCCCCTATTTTCTACTTTATTACTAATTAATAATACTTTTAAGGTATTTCCCTTCGAAACAAATCAATTTTGGAGACGAAAAGCGGCAGGAATTAAGTTTAACACCTAATAATTCTGAAGTCCACTGTTTTTATTAATATCTTGTTTTTTAATTATGTTTTCCTTCATATATAGCTTCAAAATCAGAATGGAAATCAATTTTCAAACTTCGAAAGATTACAGAGATTTATCATTTATCTTATTCAACTTATTTCTATATATGACTGAAAATATGTTTTTAATTCAAAAATGATTTTAGCACACAATAAAGAATTTATTAAACTGTAGATAAGACATGATCGGAACAATCAAATTATTTGCTTACGTATAATTATGTTAACCTTCCTATATTATAATATATTAACCTTGTTATATTAAATGTATAACAATATTTAAAGTATATTATATTTAAAAATATGATTGGACCTTTCAAAAATGCTGGTAATTACTTTTACATATATATTTATATTACATGTACATGTAATATGGATACAAAAGTAATTACCAGAATGTTTAGTATATGTAATATACATATATATCTATATATTACATGTACGTAAATCTAAAAGACAATATAAAATATTATAAACAATATATAATAACAATTATTCCAATTTCTAAAACGACCATGCAAAAATATTTTTATAAACATAAAACAGATTTAGAGATTTCAATGTGTTTACAATTTTGATAATAATATTCAGTTCGATCTTTTTGATGCAAAGAACAATGTCAATTAATTTCTACACAAAAGGAATTCAAGATTAAGTTTTTCTTCACGTATCTCTCAACTTTTGCGAAATTATACCGGCGGGTTCAATTTCCACAGTTAAGGAATTACAAATATTACGAATAAGCACTTCTTCACTATTACAACCTCAGAATCTGAAACCGTCGGAATTACACAAATTTCAGTCACTATCTCGCGTGGATCTATAAAATAACGATTGAGTTTGCTTGTGTCTGATATCGAACGAAGAAATAAACAAGCCGAGCGCGTGAGAACAGTTCCCCTTCTTGATTAACTGAATCTACTTACGTGTACGCATCTTGTTTAATGAACTTGCCTCCTTCGAGAACCGAATGCTTACTGCGGAGGACGATCTAACGAACGAATATAAAATATTGGCTGTATCTTCTCAGGAAAACCCCAGTCCCCGCCGAGACTCGAGAGAAACAAGTCCGTCGACGTAGACGATCGTAGTGGTACGACCAATCGTGAGGAAGCGTACGTTCGTGCGGCTCGAATCGGTGCCGCTGCTCCTTAATCGATCCCCGGTGGCGACCCTGACGAACTCACGTCACACCCGGCTCGGAATACAAACGCGTGGATACGAAGGAGATCCGAAAACGCAATCAAGACTATCACCGTCTCCTTCCTTGCTTTTCCCACGCTGAAAGCGTGACTGTCGATTTTTCGCTTCGATCGTCGGATTAAATCACGGTCGAGCACGATTCAAGAACGGAGAACGCAAGGAGATCTCCCCGGGAAGATTGAACTTGAATCTAGTATTATTTCCCTGAAGTTGTCAAGTTGAACTTGAACCCGATATAATTCCCCGAAGTTGTCGAGAGATATATGAAAATAATTCTTCTAGATCGGTATTCATAGTCATAAACACAGTTTAATCATAAGCCAATCACAGAGCTGTAATTAGCATCTTAAGATGCTTAAAATAAGAATAAACTATCACAGACTACACATTTACAAGGCACCCTTAATCGAGTTTAATAACATCTGTAGTTATGAAACTGGCCAATCATTCCATTCTTCCGACCAAGAGCTATGATTGGCCAATTTCATAACTACGGATGTTATTAAACCCGATTAAGCGTGCCGTGTAGCAGAGGTTACAGACAAATATCGGCTTAGGGCCACTTTCACCAAGTTCAGTTAACTTAACTAGCCTAGTAATTGTAATGAAATAGAAAGAGATAAAATTAGTTCTCTCTCTCCCCCCCCCCTCTCTCTCTCTCTCACATTACAGTTACTAGGCTGGTTAAGTAAACCGATGATAGTGAAAATGGCCCTTAGAGTCTTAGGGGCTCCGCACAATAAAAGGAACAGAGAACAAGAATTTCAACCTATCAGAAATCATGTATTGTGGAATACGCAGTGTGTATTTATATTTAATTAATGTAAAAAATATTAATACTTTATAATGTTTTCGACAAAAATAAAAAACATGTTTTTGCCTCTATTAGTGAGTCCTCCAAGCGACGATGGCGCTAGTAATGTGCCCTCAATTTGTGTGCCTATCCACATTTGACTCATTTTAACATATAGTTATTAAAACAGGTAATAAATTTAAGCTAATTGTTTAAGTTAATATTACATAAATCATTATTTCAATTATATTTATTTCAATGTAAACTCTTAACACAACTTTCTCAGCTTCAATACAGGGCACATTAATAGGGACAAGTTTAAAATCTTGCAGTACGTGTTACTGGATTCACATAAATTCCTCATATCTTTCGAAAAATATTTAAAATACTTTAATACTAAAAAAATAAAATATTATCTTCGGTATCGTACGCATTAATAATTTAACTTAACAAAAAAAATATTTTTTCTTATTTATTCGTGCTAGTTTTCTTTATGATTTATCAAAATACAAAAGCACACTAATAGGGACAGGCACAGTAATTGGAACAGTTACCCTATAGTTACATCGGTTTCAATTCGGACGTTTGATTCTCTGCTCAAGTCCGTAAACACAACAGAGTAGTTAGCCTTAAGCCTTAAGAAATTCATCAATCACAGTTTAATGTGAGAAGAATAATTGACTATGATTGGACGAATTCCTCAAGGCTTAAAGCTTACTACTCTATTGTGTTTGCGGACTAAGTCTCACTTAAGTCACCGATTTTTTCATTTTATAAATGGGTCTATTTATTTCTTTTCGCTCATCAATTTTAAAGTTACGCTATGGAAAATTATATTTAGGCCAGTATTCATATATAGTCGATTCTTATATTTGAAGCTTAGTCTTAAAATGTCATGTACCAATCAGAAGGCCGCATTAGTATCATAAGACATCGCTTAAGACAGTCTTAAATATAAATGGACTATGAATACCAGCCTTAAGTCTCATATCTTTTTGCAAGATTACAGGTAGAAGGATCCTACTGAGCAGAGTATTTATTTTTGCTGTACGAGGTACGAAACCAGTTCTAGGAAACCTGTTGCTCAGTGCAAGGTTAAATTCATAAACGTACTAACACTTTCTCGCCACTTTGATCTTCGTGCAAACATTTGTGCAGGTGTACTTTATCTGCATTTTTGGTATACTCTTGTCTCTTATAAAAAGATATAAGAAAGAGAGTATGAGATAAGAAGTGTATAAGACATAAGGTATAAAGATATAAGAGAAATGAACACAAAAAAACAAAGCTTAGAAAAATGATTAAAAGGAAAAAGAAAGAAAAATTACATTTTTATCTTTCGAATTAACGTATATTATATATTATTTTGCTCGTTGATTATAAATTACATTCGGCATATTAATTACAATATATGCATGTTAATCTGTTTTTAATGTAGTGATTTTTGTTATTTTTAAAAAATAATATTGAATTATTAGTTAATTAATTATCAATTAATTAAAATTATCAATTAATATGTTTGGATTTTTAGTGGATCACTACGTGTATCATTGAGGAAAATTTATTTGATCTCATTCATTTGCGGTAAATTAATGAATATGCGGTAAATTAACTCATAATCGAGGTTCAACTTATTCATTGTCTCTTTCCAATTTTAGAATTGGAAAAAGATGAGAAGCAAGTTGAACCGCGGTTAAGAGTTAACCATGAGTTGTGAAACCGGGCCTTAATATCTTATAATATAGTTCATATCTATCCAAGTTTATATCCATTGCTGTATAAAAATATGCTTCCTACGGAGACCAACAGGAAAAAATTGCAAGGAGATATATTACGTAGCAAAACCGGTTATTCTATAGTTTGGGATTATTCTATAGTTAGAGACGTTTGAACTTAATAATATTGTAGTCTTACGATAAGAACACAAAAAAATGTTACGGTTGCTACAACCGGAAATAACGATAATTTTTCCCCATCAATAAGGAGTTTTTGCAATATCGTTTATCCCAGATACGATGAACGCTAAAGTCATGTTATCTTTTTCTTCACACCTAATTAAGAAAAGGATAACGTGACTTTAGCGTTCACCGTATCTGGGATAAACAGTATTGCAAAAACTCCGTATTATATATGGTTGTGATAACCGTAAGATGGGCATATCTTTACAGCCATAACCGTTAAGATATGCCAATCTTATGGTTGTCACAATCGTACTATAGTTCTTATATCCAAAAAATGTATTGGTGGGCGACTTTTTTTTGTTGTGACAAACGTAGTCGTTTTTTCCATGAATGATTGAAACAAAATAAAGCATTTCAAAAATAAACACAATATCGAAATTTTTAAAAGACGATTTCTTCTTAGAATTTTACACGTTTTATCTTTAATATTACACTATTTATAGACTTCTTCGAGAATTAAAAATCAATTAAGATAACTAATCAATTTTACTTAATTAAATAAAATTGAGTAAGGCAAAGCTTAGTAAATAATAAACTTACACGCTAAAATGTAATTTTAATATTTATTTGAACTTAAAGGGAACTATGAAACTTTATATTATTCTTGCAAATTAATTTAAGCGCTCAAATAGTTTTTTCTTTCCAAGTTCAACAAACGTAACTATATATATATATATATACACGAAAATAAACGTAGAAACCCAAGTACTTTCCTTGTTACATAATGACGTCAATCTGCGTCATCAAATTACACAAAGTAGTTGGCTATTTTTATTTCTGTTACCTGCTACAAATTACCGTTAGTTATTAAGAGAACCTGAGATTAAAAGAAAATTCTTTCATAAATATAACAGACTGAGAGAGAAAGAGAGAGAGAGAGAGTTTCTCAAAATTTCATGAACCTATATATCTGAATAGGAAGAATGAGAAAAGGGAAACGCGGAAGGATGGAAGAAATGAAAGAAAGGAGAGGCGATTAATAAGACTTTTAAGTAGCTTTTTATAGTGTGACAGGTAGAGATTTACACAAAAACATAATGACTTTTATTTTGAAAAATTAATTTTCATTGTTTAATTACTGTAAAATTTAAAATTATATATTTCTAAAAATTTGTATTTTTTTAAGATTTCTATTTTTTTTCACTATTGTCAGATATTTTATAAACAGATTTTTTGTCGACGAAAAATTTAGTTTTCAATGTTTTTATTTCTTCAAATTAAATTTTTCGAAGATAATTATATTTGGTAATATTACACTTATATTTACATAGCACACTTTATTCGAAGAGCATCACATGTATGTCACGATATCTGTACGATATTGTGACATTATAGATATCATGACATCAACGCGAGATTCTTTCATCGAAGTACCAGTGGTATGCCGTAAATACACCGTGTTTGCGTTTATAGTGTATATGTTTATATAATATACTATATTAATATTCGTATTCATGTGCTATGCTTTCAAAGCCTTTCATATAAACGTACAATAGCGTAGCTTTTCGTAAATTGTCACTATAACTTTGGATACAGGGCTATTTAGAAAGAGAGAGAGAGAGAGAGAGAATCCGAAAGATATTTTTATTTATTTAAAAATTTGTATTTTTACAATAATGAAAGCATATTTTACTCTACAATACGCGAACAAAAGATTTTTTAATTTTGTTCTCTTAAAGAAGTACCCGGGAAGAAACATTTTTTCTCGGATACTGTAAGTATTAAATTGATTAGTGATTAATTATTTTACTTTGAATGTACAAATGAATCAATATTTATTCGGGTTGAATAATTATCATTATATAATTTTCAAATTAAAAATTATATCTTAGAAATCAATAAGATAATAGTCAAGAATATAGAAAATTTTCTTAAAATTTCGAAGCTCTGTCAAAAAATAAGTACTTATACATTATATTAAATATATATCGTTTATTATATTTAATTAAAAGAAATGAAAAGAAAGATACAAGTATCACGTTATATTATTTAGTTATGCACATTTCAAAATATATCATTTATTAATATTAACGGAAAAGATCATTTATTTTCTGTCAAAAAGAAAATAAAAATAAAAATTGAGAGTTACATTTTAGTAATTATTATAGATCATACAGATTATCGACTATAAATTATATGATTATAAGATTATTTATCTAATTGTAATTATCTAATGTTTATGGCCCTTAGAGACTAGAGTCACTAACACACGTACATATTAATTAAATGCATTGACGTCATCAAGACTATACAGCGTGTTTTTTCACGAAGTATGATTCATACGCGAGTCTCGCGAGACAGGACAACGCACATTATTATCGCAGATAACAATCATTACAAGAAATCTGCATATCAATCAACAATTGACAACAAAAGCAGCAAACATAAGTTTCCGGCACTTAGTAGCTTTCGGGATTTATTTATATGTATACTTGCACAAATCGTTCCGTAAATCGATCCCTATTGCGCTTCGCACTCACTCGTCCACCATGTCAATGAGTCTTCATCGAGTTTTGGTCGACTCTAGTCATTTGTGCGATTACTCGCCAGTCAGGTCGAAATATCGTCGTGTGGTCAAGGATCGATAACGCGACTTAAGTCGGCAGAAGCACGCATGTCTGAACGTATCAACAGGTGTCGAGTTGGCAAACAGCTCTGGCTTTCGCTAGTTATGGGTACCGGCTGGTTCATACGATGGGACACAAAATCATTTATATGTAACGTTGTAGACTAATTACGTACGGTCCGTTTCGATCGAAAATGATCAAATGAATATTTATGGAAAGTTAGAAATGAAAGCAAGAATTATTAAGAGTTTCCTCTCAACAATTAATTTTTGACTAATATAAGTTTCATTTACTTGGAATTTATTATATTATGAAAACTTGATGTAAAGTAATAATTTGTTATTATTATCAACGATTGCTCTTTATAACTCAATACAACAAGGATTTACTGGAATAGAAATAAATGGTAATAGAATAAAGCATAAATTAAATCCGCATTGATATGATATCTACTAGACTTGGGAGGCTTTCCATTTAGTGACACAAATCGACATAAATGTCATTCTATTTTTCTTACTCACTGAAATGTCAAGAAAGATAAAATAATGTTTGTATTGATTTGTATTTTTTGAAATTTAATTTGTGAAATAATGTTAGCGAGCGTTAAGTGAAACGCGATTCCTTTTAATCGCTTAATTTAGAAATTGTTTTAATAAAAAAGTCAACTCTAATTCGTTAAATTTATCATTACAGTTTTATTATATGTGGTGGCCATGTTTATTATTGCAATACTTAAGATAGATATAACTGATCATTATCACTGGATTCATGTGAGACGATAAGAACTCGAAACATTTTTTTTACTCATATAGTTATCGGGAGGAATATTGCTAAATTAATTAGGTCAATTTAAAAAATGTATGTCACTCAAACGTTAATACAATTAACGATTGATGTAATTATCAAATAGAAAGAATTAAGTACCTCGTGCAGATTTATAGTCTGGCGAAAACGTCGTTAACGACTGAAAAATGTATCTTCTCGGCAATTTCTCGTTTTTATATAATATCGATCGCCTTCGTGAAGTGTAAAACTCAATGCGAATAAACTTGAATAATGCTGTGTAAACGGAAATATTTGAAAGTATATATACCTTAGAGCATGATAAAAATACAAGGGTATGCTCATCAATTGTCTAAAACTCGTTCAGCTTGCGCATGTCCTTGCCTACGTCATATTCGGGTACGCGTTGATTGGTCGGTTCCGATTCGGGTGCAATCGGTGGTTTTCGGTCGTAATTTATCATGGCGTCCATGGCGTAGTGCACGTTGTCATCGGTAGAAGTTAATGTTAAAAATATTTTCACGATGACCTGCATAGTGAAAGGATGCGGCAATTATATGAAAAAAACAAAAAAAACTGAGGGAAGTAAAATTAAATATTTTACCTTTCCAAAACAATCTGAAATTGCTGAACAGTGGCGTAAGCCACTCGTTGTGACGTAAGCAAGGACAAAAATCTGATTGGTCATGCGCATGAGCATACCCTTGTCTTTTTATCATGCCTTAGAGAAGAGAACCAACTACGTGTTAGATCGTTAATGGGTTTCCATTCGATAATGTCACGAGTTGACACAAGTCGATATAAATGTCTTTCCGTCTTTGTTACTCTCTGAATATCAAGAAAGAATGTGTCGACTTGTGTCGCTAAACGGAAAGCACCTAATAACGCGCCGATGATAGCCAGAAACATATATTGATGCAACAACGACTGATAACTAGTTAAATATGTAATTTACGTAATTTATCACAAGGTGCTTTAGGTTTATCGCAAGGTAAAATCCATTAAATTTTATATATATACCAGATAATCAGATCGTTCCATTGTAACGTTCAATTGTACGGAAAGTACAATGTTAAAAATGTCATAAAATTTAATGTACTTTTAAGTTACATAAATTAAATTAAATTTTATGACTACATTACAATTTTATGTATCTGTAACTGAAAAGTATATTTGTATACATGTACATGAAATTTAGTGCACGTTTCATAAAATTTTACGAAGTTTAGTACATTTTTTATTAAATTTTATGTAGATTTGTATAAAATTTAATATAAGTAAACATTAAATTTAAGTTATTTGCAACTTCATTTTCATTGACAACACATTAAATACTTTTAATATTTTTACATAAAATTTAATGAAATCATAAAATTTAATTTAATTTATGTAACTTAAAAGTACATTAAATTTCGTGACATTTTTAACGGTGTAGGATATAAAATGATAATATGGGCGGTTACAGGAATTTGGCGTATATGCGGTATATAAGGAAATATAATTTCTAATTCTAGATATATTTTTGATAACTTACATTAAAAGCTACGAGATCTTCGATGCGCCAGATGGCTAGGCGTATTTTGCAAATAATTGATTCGTTCGCGCTAAAGCAACCGCGCCGATAAGATTACTCGTTAGGTGGTATGCCGAGTATACGTGTTCTGACTAGAAGCAAATTCTTCTCTCTGTTAGAACTGGTCGAAACACCTATATTTAATCTTCTCCTCGAATAATCGAACGACTGCGCGCGCAATTCATTAATATAATCGTTTCGTTTTGAGAGAATTCTGTATGATAAACAGAAACATACACGTCTTTCAATGTTTGACAGCATATACGTTTTTCAATCTGAAACTAGTTAATATATGTTCTGCTTTATTACGTTCAAGTAATCGCAAATGTAATTATTAATTATTCAATCATTATAAAATTGTTACTTTTTTCCGCCAATATTATTGCTACAAAAAGTACAAAATTTGAGAAAATTTTGCTCGTAGATTGCTGAGAGAGAAACATAAATAGAATAGAATTTTATTAGTACCCAAATATATCTATAGATCGAATTATCTCATTTATCTAATAGTCCTATAAATATTTTAATATTTATGCGAAAAATATCGATTACGTAAACTTACATGTTACTATTAGAACTTTGGGGCCATAGAGATTATCTAATCATTTGAGCTGGAAAACAAATCAGAAAAAATTGTCGAGTCGAGCATAAACGATAAAAATTATTGCCATAAATAATTGAGAGATAAATACGATGGAGAGAGAGTGTGTGTTGATTAAGGGGATCCTAGGCCGGTATTCATAGTCAGATCTTATATTCAAGACCATCTTAAGTACTGTCTTAAGAAGTCATAAACCAATCAGAGGGCTGCATTAGCGTCTTAAGGCATTACTTAAGACGATCTTGAAATAAGAATCAACTATGAATACCGGCCCTAAAGCCATCTGTATTACCGATTAAATCATATAATTTTTGTATAACAAAAATACTCTTTTTCTTTTTCACAAATTCGAGTAATCCTTTTCCAGGTTTAAAGTATACGCATTAATACGTGTTTGAGGTGGAGTTTATGCTGAAAATGACCAAAAATTTCGAAATTAATATATTTTTTACCATTTCTTACGAACGCTTTATCGTGACGAATTTGTTATACGAAAATTGACACGAACGTGCGACTGTGTGTATCATAATGTGCGTGGGATATTGGTGTGATAGTATATAGGGTAAACTCGGGTATGATGGCCATAGTTTTTTAAAATGCAAAAAACATACATTTATTCTTGTTACTTTTTAACAATATTTGGGATATTACTTTCACTGAAGCTTAAAGTAACAAATACTATCGAAATTAAAGAGAAAATACTTAACACAACTTTAATTTTATCAAAATATTACAAAGTATGCATTGGCCATTTTATCTGATTTTTAGGGAAAAGATGGTCATGATATTAAGAAAGATAGCCACAGTATTTATAAATAAATAGTGAAAATAAAAGTGTTAATTATAGGTCACATTGCAATTTACGTACCTTTATTCTGTATATAATGTTGATTATGACAGCTTAACTGTAATTTATTAAACATTATAACAGTTTTTAGCAGACACGTGCAAAACTTTGCAGATAGTCGAAAGAAAAAATATTAGATAATATTTATAATATTGTTATTTTGAACAGTGTACTCATATGAACTACTGTAAATATTGATTATCTTTAAGAATGACTATAAAAATGTACTATTTATCAATTGGGAGGATCCCGTTTGCCTACAGTTCTGATTGTACACACCACTCATATCAACTGGTGCCTAGTAATTTTTCACTGTTTTGCCAATGAGATTATTTTATTTTTAAATTGGCTAATCAGCGATGCATGTGTGCAATATGCGATGTGTGCAATCGGAGCCCTCCCACATCTTTCATTCATTTCTTATACTTATTATATATCGTTGTGTCTCGCTTAAACGCATTCATCTGTCTTTATCTAACATATTGCAAAGCCATCTCTTAGAAAGA